>NC_037668.1:24262805-24334855 GCF_003255815.1 Theropithecus gelada
GCAGAAGCTCTTTAGTTTAATGAGATCCCATTTGTCAATTTTGGCTTGTGCTGCTGTTGCTTTTGGTGTTTTAGACATGAAGTCTTTGCCCATGCCTATGTCCTGAATGGTACTACCTAGGTTTTCCTCTAGGGTTTTTATGGTATTAGGTCTAACATTTAAGTCTCTAATCCATCTTGAATTAATTTTTGTATAAGGAGTAAGGAAAGGATCCAGTTTCAGCTTTCTACTTATGGCTAGCCAATTTTCCCAGCACCATTTATTAAATAGGGAATCCTTTCCCCATTTCTTGTTTCTCTCAGGTTTGTCAAAGATCAGATGGCTGTAGATGTGTGGTATTATTTCTGAGAACTCTGTTCCGTTCCACTGGTCTATATCTCTGTTTTGGTACCAGTACCATGAAATCTCTATTCTAAGGTGTTACAATGTAAACCTGAAGTTTATATTGAAATCCTAAGTCTATTGTTACCTATATGTCTTTTGGAAAATTACGTAATATCTCAGAGTCTCAGGTACTCACTTGCAAAATGGGATTAAAAATAGTACCCATCTAATAAGGATGCTGTAGGATTTAGTAAATACTTGCAGAAAGATTTGGACAGTGTTTGACAGGCAACTTCTGGAAAGAGTGATACAGTCTACCTCACTGCATTTGTTATTCTCCTTTAACACTGCTGTGTGCTTCCTCCTGAGCATTATACTGATACTATTCTGATCACATTCATCAGTGTCCTGCTAATTACTAATGGAAACTATCCAGTCCTCTCTGGCACTTGACACTTTTCCTTACTCCTGCTTGAGACTTTAGTCCTCTGTTTCCACGACTCCATTCTCAAGGGACGTGATGCCCAGATGGCTTTAAAGGCAGTTCTAGCTTTGACTTTTGCTTTTGTTTTATTTATTTTTATTTGTATTTTCTGTCTCATTCTGCCTCTTCTCTCTTATATTAGTTTTTGTTGTCTTTCTTAAACTCTTTCCCAAGAGCTTATTTTCCACAGGTTCCTATCATCCACTTCAACCTCTTATAGTTTTATATGCTCCTTAGTGATCTCATCCACTTACAGGATTTAACTACTAATACTTCTAAATGTTTTTTCTCTAACCAATCTCTCTTTCATAAGCTTCACACCAACTATCTGACTCCTAACTCTCTGTAGCTTCACCTGCTAACATTCTCCCACTCCTCTCTCCCCTGCAATCCCATTGTTCATGTTGCTCTCTAAAATCACAGGTCCCTCCTGTTTGCACTACTTCCTCTGACTTTAAAGTAACATACCCCTCCCTCCTTTGCACCCTCTCCTCACACAAACGCAATATATACTGCTGGTTAAAAGTCTAGATGCCAGAGGAAAAATTGCTATCATTTAAATTCTCTTTATGGCTTACCAGCTCTGTGACTTAACATGAAGTTACTTAGCTTCTCTATGCCTTTAATATCTCATTTGTAAAACTGAGAAAATATTAACACGGGTCAATGAGGTCCTGAGAATGACTAAACATTTTATAATAACAATAGAATTGTATAGTATAGTATACAGTATTATTGCCTCGCTAATGCCGGTACTATTCCAAGCACATTGCATATAGTTTTCACCTCATGCTTTTAATGCTCCAATGAGGAGTAATGATTATCCCCATTTTACAGAGGAGAAAACTTAGGCACAAACAGGTTAAGTTCTTTGTCCAGAAATTCTGTTAATGAAGGGCAAAGTCAGAGTTTAAATCTATGCACTGTATCTCTAGAGACACACTCTAACCTACATACAGTTGACTGCCTCTACCAATATGTGTAAATGTATTTTAAAACCTTAGTGTCAGGAATATAGGAAACACTTGGAAGTGTTGAATGCCATTATGCTGTATTGAAGCGTTCGTCAGGATCCATCATCAACTTACTTGTTTACCTTCTCTAGAATATGGGTCTCTCCTTCAGGACAGTGAATGTCTTTTATCCCTCATAGTGACTACAACATAGTGACTACAACAGTTAATATGTAGAGATGGTAGGTATCAAATAAATTAACTTGAAACTCAGCCACTTGGTACAATTCTAATTAAGTGCACAAGACAGCCATGAATAAGTGAACAAAGAAAATTGGGGACTGTTTGAAAAGGGAAGTATGACAATTCAGTTCTAATGAAAGCCCCAATCAAGTCTTGACTAGATGATCTCTCACAAAATGGCATTATAAATGTGGCATGCTGTTCCATGCCCAGAACCACACTGAATAGAGCTTCCTCCTGTAAATACCTTTGCCTTCCACCCTTATTCAAAGTTCTAAATTCTTTAATAATAAGGTCTTCAGGTTATGAAATGACGATTATGATGATGATTATGCATGGTGAGTGAATTCGATCTCTTTATGACTGAGTCATCTACACCCACCTTTCCGAAGATACAGGGACTCTTCAGTCTGTCTGGGTCTCTGCATCCTTGATATTGCTTCAGCCTCTTCAAAAAGGGATTTGTAGTTTCCACAGGGCATCCAGGGAATAACAGGAAGCGGAACTGGGCTCTATGGAGGATTCCTCCCCTCCACTGCACTGAAGTGAATCACCTTCTCTCATGGGGTTAATTAACAGAAAGTTTCCCCTCTTACTCTCCTTTTGTTAGATTTTCAGATCAAAGTTGTCAATAAATATATATATATATATATATATATTTTTTTTTTTTTTTTTCTGATTGTACTCATTTTCCCAATGTGTAAGCTTCTTTCTCCAGCACTTTCATGATTGTCTCAGCTGTTCTTGAGGCTACCAGTGTACTAGGCAAAGGGCAGTTTTGACATGGTCCTGGCCTTCTTACATGAACACACAGATTTGGAAAGCCTTGAAGAAAATATACTGACACCAGAAGATCATCTTGAAAAGCTATTTTACAGACAATAAGGCCATTTCATAATAAACATGTCACTGGGGATTTAGTGCCAGTACTGAAGAAAGTGAGGAAACCATGTCTATTTTTGTTTTTCTCATGCCGTGAGTATGTATGGGTCTTTCCTACCTTGAACAACTCACACTGGTTCTGCTGACTTCTCTATTGAAGATCAATATCTCATCTTTTCTACAAGAGTATTATTTATATCATGTGCTTCATCCACCGATCTGTTGAAATCGCAAAGTTCTCATTTTTTTCAAAGTTAATTACTTTTATCATGTCATCTTCTTCTGGAAATACATATCAAGTTCTCAGATAGGAAGACATACTTTCTGAGTTTTGTCTAACTTTTCTTCTTATGATTTGGGAGCCTATTTTGGTTATCTAACTTGTAGTTTTTTTAAATTCAAAAATGTCAACAGACCACATTGTGTTTCCAATGATTTTGTATAATATAAAACAATCTCTTTTGATCCCATGACTCAAGCATTCTCAAGCTCAGAAATATTTTCCCTTAATTTTAATTATTATCTCCTCTGTTTTGTTTGTTTTTTTCTAGAATTCCCATAATCACATTTTGCTCTGTAGTATCTATTAATGCATTATCCATATATGTCTTTTCCTCTTTGCATGTAATATTTGGCTCTTTATGTGGCTTCTCTAAATTCTGAGACATATCTTCTAGGCAATCTTACAAATCATTAATTTAATTTTCTGTAGTATTTAATATATTCTTCAATATCTCCATTGTATTTTAAATTTTGTATTTTTCATTTGCCAACATTTTTTTCTGACAGCTATCTTCACAAATCTCATCAAAATTTTAAATAGGAAACATTTTAATGGTTTGTGTATTAGAGTTAGTTTATGTAATGGAAGAGCATTGACTTTCAATTCCCAAACCTCTCTGTCTCTCTCAGTCTCTCTCTCTTTAACTATAGTAATCCAACTACTTATCGGGCTATGCATTTGACAAAATTAATGATTTTAATACATATGGTATATGGCAAAACTAAATTTTTTTTTTAAAGAAGACAATCTGTGTTTGTGTGTGAAAGAGAGAGGAGAGGATATATTTGGATACAAAAAAAACAAGATGTCAAATATCTAATTGTGCACAGCAAATACGGAAATATCTGCCACGAAGTTCAATATTAGTTATAGATTATTGCTATTGTGCTAAAAAGTTGTGCTTTTTCATTTTGCTTTAGTAGCCTCAGTTTACCTGGGTAGTTCCTCACTTCTCTGGCTTGTAAATTTAAGATTTACTTTTCATGCCCTTCTCTGAACACAGCTCAGGGGATAACTCCATTGTGACTAGGAAATTTCACATGTACTTTGGTTCCATTCTCTCTATCCAGATTTCCCAAGGAGAGTATGGTTCTCAATTTCTGTTTTTTCAAGCTTTAATTATTTTTTTTCTATCAGTTTTATGTAGAATTTCATCCAGTTAACATCTAGGCTCTCCTCCCCTATTTTCTTGTCCAACACCGGGCAGATAAGTATTTTCCTCAGTTGGGTCTCATGTACTCATACCTGAGGAAGTGTTTTAACTTTGGGGGTCAATTGAAGGAACTCTTTTTTCCCTAGGATAGATAATGTTTTGGTTTAATTGAATTTTGATTTTTGTTTTTTGCTGTTAATTTTTCAATATATATTTTTGTTCATTCCTGGACTGTCCAATAAACAGAACCAACTGGTACTTTTGACATAAATAGAAATTATTTTCTTTCCTATAAAAAAAGAAAGTGATGTACAATATTTCAGAGTATTTACATAGCTATCATGAAGATCTTTAGGTAACCTCATACATATTTTAATGTACATTACTATATCCTTACACTTTTCAGTGCTTAGGTCATCTAACAGCTCATCTAGTCCTGACTGTTTTATTTCCATTGAATTTTTTGAGGAAGAAAATTTAAATATGTGTGTTTAAACTGTTATCTTAATATACAAATCTAAACTGAATTTTAGATAATTAATTTCTAGTGGCAATGTATAGACATTTTAAAGGCAGCAAAAGTGAAAACAAGAGTAATGTAGTTCAAATGCTATATATTTTTGTTATCTATCACTTCAGAATGTGCTGGAGACTACTTTTAACCAAATAATTTTATTCAACCAAAGCAGTCAAAGTAAATGAAGTTTGAATTCAACTCAGCTCCAGATAAATAATAACAACAAATATACTATAAATAATAATCATAGCTAAGTATTCCTAAGTATGAGTTTTTGTTTTTAATATATCACTCTTTACTAAAGATTTCTTTAAAGCATCAATAACAAAATATAGTAATTAGTTGCAAATGATATTAACAGATAACACTTTGCACATGCTCTGTGTTATGCATATTCTAAGCACTTGCATGGAGTAACTCATTTAATATTCATATTAGCATTTGAAGTCCTACTTTTAAAATATATTACTTTTATACCAATAGATGATAAAACTAAGATGCAGACACATTAATTATCAACTTGTTCAAAGTCACAAAGCAATATGTGGCATCACTGAAATACAAACCTTAACGTCTTCTACAGATCTGATTCTTTTAACTACTATGTTTTATAAATTCATAGTTGTTATTAACGCTTATGTAATATAATAAGCATTTACATAAAATGTTTATTACCAATAATAAATTAATGTTCATAAAATATATTAATTATGTTTAATGACTTTACTTCATATTTCCTTTCTATTTTTTACCTACCTGTATAAGTCTAGACAGGTGGTCCATGCTATCTTAATTTGACATGTGAAAGCAGGATATACATGTACATGGGAAGAACAGTGATAAAGAGACACAAAATATCAGTGTGACAGTGAATGAATTATATGTTATTTATATGGTTTATTGGGTTAGAGTAGCATTCACAGTGAAAGGTGCCTATGAGCTAGCGTTGATCTGAAGATAAATTTACCGTCTTCTTAGGGCAGAAAAGCTTTTTAATTGCAATCTTCATGTCCTTATTTCTAAAACTATAGATGATAGGATTGAAAAAGGGAGCAAGAACTGCAAACATCAGTGCAATAGCTGTGTCCAAAATCGGTGGGAAAGTGGCAGAGAAACGCAGGTACATGAGGGACACACTGCCATAGAACATCAGAAAGACACCAAGATGTGCTGCACATGTAGAAAAGGCCTTCTGGCGGCCTTCAACAGATGGAATCCTCAGGATCACAGTGATGATTCTGATATAAGAAAGGGCAATAATCAGGACAGAGAATATCATGGCCACAGCATGGATCACATCCTCAATCAGAATCATGGACGTGTCTGTACAGGCCAAGCGCAGCACAGGTTCAAAATCACAGAAGATCTGGTAGATCTGGTTGGGTCCACAGAAGGGCAGTGTGGAAATCCATGCAATCTCTGGGAGCAACACAAGAAAGCCAAAGATGCAGGACCCTGCAGAGAGCTGAGCACAGAGCCTGGGGGTCATGATGGTTGGGTAGCGGAGAGGGTTACAGATGGCAATGTACCTGTCAATGGCCATGGTGGTCAACAAAATCCCCTCTGAATTTCCCAGTGAATGGAAGAAGTACATCTGCAAGAGGCAGCCAATCATGGAGATGGTCCTCTGCCTACTGATGAGGTTGGAGAGCATCTTGGGAATTGTGGCAGTTGTGTACCAGATCTCCAGAAATGAGAAAATGCTGATAAAATTATACATGGGGTTGTGGAGACGGGTATCCATCTTGACTGCAAAAAAAACAGTAAGATTCCCAATGACAATGAATATGTAGATAACAAACAACGGAATGAAGAAGAGGAGGCTACCATCTTCAAACTGTGGGAATCCAGTGAAGAGAAACTCCGTTACTGTAGTAGTTTGGTTAATCCTCACCATAGTCTCAGCAACCCTAACAGCTATGGATAGAAAGACAGCTCATTTCCTAGAAGAAATTGACAAAGTCAGATGTGTTAGCTCATATAAAAGTCAAATGAAAAATATGCTTTAGGTGGATCATGTACTTCTCTTTATTTATGAATTAAACAGATATTCATTTAGTGCCTACTACGTACCAAACACAGCTGTGGGTTTGTCGAATTCAACAGTAAGGAAAATAATCTCTACATTCAAGAAGCTTACATTCAAAAGAAGGATACAAATAATAAGGAAACAAGACATTAAGAATGTCACATTTATAAACTATATAAACTAAAATAAATATACAGGGGTGTTAATAATCTTTTATAATAATTCCCCAAATTGTTTTGAATCCTATACCATATAAATTTTCTAATGGTTCTTAGATATAGATTAGACAAAACTTTTAATTATCTTTCTCTATATATAATTATTGTAAAGCTGTATTCTCCATTTTCCTGAATATTTTTAGTTTTTAGTATTCTGCTCCTTTATTGCACCACAGACTGACACTGAGTGTGTCTAGAAAAGATGGTAAAGTTTTGAGGCACAAATATGAAGGTAAAGCCTTGGTAGGAAACTGTATTCTCAGCAGCAGAAAAGAATTAAGCTACTAGAAACTGACCAGAACAGAAAGAAGGGATCAGTGAGAAATTTGGCAGTGGAAGATTTGGTATCTTGTCAGTCAGGTTAAGTGTCTGTCCATGACAAATACTGAAAAGAGGCAGAGGTTTTTTTATAAGTATCTAAGTCACAGGATTCAGATTGCTTATATCCTGACAAAGACCATCACTGTAAGAAGGCAGAGGCCAAAATGTGAGATTCTAGCACAATTTAGGTCTCTTGATACCATGTCCCTCAAAAGTGGCATAAACTATAAAGAAATAGTGCAAAGAAACTCATCAGTTGCACCCAGGACTTATTGTCCAGGCAATTCAGAAGCTAGCCTAACAGATGGATCAAAAATTATTTAAGGAGAGAGATTTAGAACACAAAGGAAGTTTGAAAAAATAATATCTCCTTCGGGGTAATGTGGAACCATTTAAAAATTAACTCCTCAGACAAGAACATTTGCTTATGCTGTATATCAGCATTTCTCCATGAAGACAGCAAATATTTTTCCTTAGCGAATACTATTTTAAACATTGTTTATAAATCATGAATTTAAAACTTCATGTTATTTTAGTGAGAAATAATATTTGAAGTTTCAAATTAAAACAAGGCATTTGAAACATAGATCAGGGAAATAAAATTATTTGGTACATTTTGGTATTTGTCAGACATCTCATTACAGAGCAAAATATACATCTTGAACACATTCTATCAAGAACTGGTTTACATTAACGAAGTTTAACAAGTATTACTTTGGCAGCTTCTAGAAAATCAAGTGCTTACAGAGAATTAGGACATTTTGATTGTCTTTATATATGCGCATCCTTCAGATTTTCATAAAGGAAGATTGTTGCAAACAAAAATATTACTGCTCTACAAATATTGTCATTGATTGATTTATTTGTTGATTTATTTGTTGTTTATGGAACATCTGGCACAAGGATATCTATGTATGTATGTATGTATCTATCTATCTATCTATCTGTCTATCTGTCTATCTATCTATCTATCTATCTATCTATCTATCTATCTATCTATCCCTTTCTGCTTCTCTTAACTGCTTCACTTTGGTAAATAATCTTTCACGGTGAACTTCAGCTTTTCTCTTGTAGTGCCAGCCTACCAAAACTCCCATGTGTCGTAGCTCTTTGATATTATGCAGAATATAAAACATGTTGCTAAAAAAGTTTATGAGAAAGTTGATCAATCCAACAGTCAATTCACATGTTTTTCCATATCCTTATTATTTTAAAGATAGAATTCTGAATTTGTGAATGTGGATGCTGGATGCTAGAAAATTAGCAGGTTCCACTTACTCCGAACTGGTTATCATTGATGAATTTACTGAGAAAAAAAAAAGAAATTGATCTGAACACCAAATAAAAACAGGTTTTTGCTATATTATAAGGTAGCTTGTCAATAAATAATAATTCGAGTATTGACAGTCAGAGTTAGACCTTAAATCTGTTGATGCAGAGTGGATACCGACAAGAAAAATTCTTTTGACTTTTCTCTGAGGAAAGTACTAGCTAGAGAAGAGAGATTAAACATAAAGCAGAAAAGTGAAACAAAACAAGACAAAACAAAAATGTAAACAAACTAAACCAAAAATAAACAAACCTTGAGATCGTTTGGAGCCCAGTTTAATTTAAACATTGATTAAGGAGAAAATAATTTACTTTTATTACTTTATGAGCAGAGAAAATCCATAACAAAGTAAAAAAATAAAAATCTAAAATCTAAAAAGCAAGTTTTGAAATAGAGTATATTCAAAGGCACAGCAGAATGAATTTTTATACTTTCTCTTAGTATGTAATTATCTTATACATATATTTATCTTATTTTATTTTAAATTGATAGAATTATATGTATTCATCATGCACAAGATGTTTTGACATATATTCCTCTTATTTTATACATTGGATTATATTATAGAAAAAAGAATGTGTGTGTGTGTATATATATATATACACACATGATCTGATTTTAGTTTTAAGTTTAAAAGATGATTCTAAGAATAAACTATGCTTACTTTTCCTATTGAAAATGAGAGGAAGCCTATAGATAACAGACAACGGCCTTAAATGCTAAAATACTATACAGGCAATTGAGTGGCCTACTTATAAAAACCAATTTTTCAATTATAAGTTATTACTAGTTTATTTATTTATATTTATTATTTCCTATTGTGTGTCATTTATACTTTACTGGGCTTTGAGAATAAACAACCAAATAAAACATTAAAAATAAAGAAATATTGCAACCACGAATTAAAATTAATAAAAATCGGAGAATTTTGGAGGAGGAGGAGATTTGGAGTAAAGTGAAGAGATAGGTTTAGAGTGGCTGAACTTTGGAGTACCAATGGGATCTTAAAAGGAAGATATTCTATAGGCCATCAAGTAGAAGGTGTAAAGTTCAGAATGATGTCTGCATCAGTGATAAGTATTTAGAAGTTACCCACATATAAGATATCAGTGGCAACTCAATATGGATAAAGGTATCCAGGGAAAGTATATAAGAAAAGTAGAAAGTAAAGTGACAGAAAATTGTGGCCCGGGAAAACACCAGTCTCTACGAAGAAATGGGGAAAAGGATCATGAAAAGCTAACTGGCAAAGGTGCACCAGAAAGGTAGAAAATTTAAGGAAGAAAGTAGTACGTGACAGTTTCAAATTCTGAAGATTATTCAAGTGATGCAGAGGTTGAAATATAAGAATATTTTTAGATGAAGTGATTTGGGAATTGCTGCTAACTATATCCAAATAATTTTCAGTGAAATATGAGAGAGGAAGGCACATGAGAGTGGGTTGATTCATTTAAATGGGAACAATTTATTGAGCACATAATTTAGAGGCAGTTCAGAGTAGAAACTGGACTAAAATAAGTTAGTATTTAAGAACATGGAATTTGGTTATAGGCTGCATGGATCTGAATCATGGCTCTAACACTTCTTATTGCACTTGTGATTTTAGGGCATTTGTATAAACTATACTCTCAGTTTCCTCATCTGTAAAATGGAGATAATAAAAACAGTAAATTTGCATAGTTGCTGTAGAATTACATCAGTTTATACAGGCAGAATGCTTAGAACAGTGACTGGCACATTGTCTGAAGTTTATGTAGAAGGGAGACTGGCAAAAAGCTTGCAGCTATGAAGAGGTGTGTTTCAGAAAGAATAACAAGTATAAATTTTTTTTAAATCCACAAAAATAGCCTGATGCATACCAGAAATTAAACTCATTGCCTCTGGGTAGAACAGGCGGGGAGAGAGAGAGAGAGAGAGAGAGAGAGAGAGTGTCAGAGAGAATATGATGATGATGCTGTAGGTAAAGCTGGAGAAATCAGCAAAAAGCTTATCTTGAAGGAAGTAGTAACTTCCATCTTGACAGAATGAGACTTTACCCTGCCAGAAATAAGGAAACCACTGAATAATTTTAAACAGAGAATTAAATTTACTTGACAAAGCTTTAGATTTTGAAAAGCGAGTATGGTTGCATTATGTAGAATGGATTAGAGCACAGATGACTTGAGGTAGAAAAACAAGGTTAGTGGATAAAAGGCCAATACATAAAAAATCAATTACTGTATATATTATATATGCTAAGAATGAACAATTGGGACATACAATTTTAAATATGATTCAAAATAACATAAAAAATAAAATAGTTATAAATCTCTCAAAATATATTGCAGAGTCAATATGCTGTACCCTGTAAAACACTGATAAAAGAAATCAAAGAAGACTTAAATAAGTGAAAAGATGCTGTGTTGATGGGTAGGAAGACTTTATATTGTGAAGATACCAATTCCCCAAGGCTAGTCATTCAATGCAACTTAAATCAAAATCTCAGTACTTTATTTTTGTTTCTGTTTGTGTTTTTATTTTGAGTTACTGACAGGAGAATTTATTTGCCAAAAAAAAAAAAAATCTGACAGAAAACATCTAGAATACCTCAGACCTCAAAACCCAACGAGAAGAAAGCCAACAACACTTTTTTAAAAGAAATTAGCCATCTATTTGAACAGATATCTCACCAAAGAAAACTTTCAGGTGTCAAATTAGTCCATAAACATATGCTCAACATCAACATCACTGGTCATTAGAGAAATGTAAGTTAAAACCACAATGAGATACAGTATCAGTACTCATCAATAAAAATAACTATTGCAATTTTTTTTAAAAAGGAAAAAAAATACCTAACAATGTTAAGTCCTGGGCAGAATGTGGAGCGACTTGATCTTCCATACATTGTTTGTGGGAATGCAAAATGTTACAACCACTGTGGAAAAGAGGTTAGCAGTTTCTTGTGAAGTTAAACATACACTTACGATTAATCCTGCGATAACACCACTGGGCATTTACCCAAGAGAAATAAAAGCTTATGTTCACTCCAAAACCTGTAATCAAATACTTATAGTGGCTTTATTTGTAAAACTGGAAACAACCTAAATGGTGGTAAATGGATTTTAAAAAGTGATAAACACATGTAATAAACAGAATACTACTCAGCAATAAAAATTAATGACTGCTGGTACACACAGCAACATGGATGAATCTTAACTATGTAAGTGCAAGAAGTCAACGTCAAAGGCTACATACTGTATGATT
The DNA here is from genome assembly GCF_003255815.1 of Theropithecus gelada. Taxonomy (NCBI): domain Eukaryota; kingdom Metazoa; phylum Chordata; class Mammalia; order Primates; family Cercopithecidae; genus Theropithecus; species Theropithecus gelada. Next base: position 24,274,786 of record NC_037668.1, read on the forward strand.
CATTTATATAATATTCTGTAACAGGCAAAAGCATAGGAACAGAACCAGATAATGATTGCCATGCCAGAGGGTCTTGTCCAAGGAAATATCAATTATGAATGGCACAATTAAGAAATTTGGAGGAGAGGCTGCAAGGAGTGGACTTTTTCCTTGTCTTGATTTTGGTGATCGTTACATGATTATGTGCAGTGTATCTACTGTCTCTATACAGTAAGATGACCCTCAAATCTGCACTGATCCACCTGACTCTCAACCTTCCTTTCATGGGAGAAATGAAACAGGCGAATCAGCGTTTATTTTGGAGGGGTTTAGGCTTTTGTTCATACTATCAAAGTAAATGATTAAAGGATTCACTGTTACTTTCATTTTGGCTCTTTGTTCTTTTAATCAGCTACTCCTGGCAGTTCAACTCCAGTCTTTCTCCCTCTGTCTCTTTCTTTCTCTCTCAGCTCAGTTGAGGTCCTGACAAATTGGGGCAGTAAGCGGGGTAAGTAATTAAGAACAATCCCATTCTGCAAAAGCAAAAAGCATGAAGATCCTATGGGGTACTGTAGGGAGGTGGTAGAAGAGTCTGCAGGACATTGTAGAGAGATGCTACCAGATTGTTTGCAAAAGTCTGAGGGTCCTGCAGGGCACTTTGCCATTGACTCTTGGGAGGTGCCAATGAATCCCAAGGGGAACTTCTCTAAGCATGCCAGTGAGACTGGGAACATGCTAGTAGAAGCAATGGGACATTCTCGGAGGTTGCTAGCATATTGTTTATATAAACTATTTGTTCTGAAGGAGAACTTTAGTTCTTTCCTTTAGCTCCTGTTTGTTAAAGACCAAACAGAGGGGCCAGGAGAAAGCTAAGGAAACTGGGATGAAACTAGCCTGCCCTTTGCAGCCTCTATAAGTCCTGGTCAAAAAAATAATAATAATAATAACAGTCCACCTCGACCTGCTGCTCCTCCTTGTTCTCTAACTCCTGCTCCTGCCCCAGAAAACTCATCACCAAATCCTGATGGACCAGCCTCTGTAAGTGATAAGGGATCTCTCTCTGCCCCTCCCTGTGGGTCTAGGGATAGGTTAGAAGACCTCATTGACTTGCCCAGATATCTCAGTTTTCAAAATTAAACAAAACTAGGAGTTTGAACAATGTCCTTCTGTACATAGGGGACTAAAGACTCTAAACCAAGGTTAACACTCAAAAGGGAAATAAAAGAAAATTGTACATCTTAAACTTTTTAGCTACCCATTCACAGGTGACTGTGTGTCTCACTGGCAACAAAATGAGGATAAAACATACAATGCTTTCTGTTTTGAGGTCACCACCACTGGTACCCTTGCCCAAGCTCAACTATGAGTGGGTTCCATCAGGCCCCTATAAATCTTCACTGTTATTATCCCTACTATTAAATGTATTATCAGTACTAATGTGTAGTCTATGTACGCCTCTGCATGTCTTTGCCCCCATGTTCTGAAATTGCTGCACTTTAGGTCATTTTAGCAAGGCATATGGAAAACTATAAACCTACCTGATACATGAACATTAGCTATTAGCCTGGCCATTTGTTGGAGCCAGTGGGAAGCCTAGTACTGATATATAGAAGCCCCACTGTGAGGATAAGATATTTAGATAGAAATCAGTTCTGTTCCTACTTTTTGTTACCCATGTGGATTCTGACCAGAGAGGCCCCCGTGCTAACAAGGATAACACGACCAATGAGCAGACTGCACTTGTCAATTAAGCACACAGCGCAAACTGTCCTCTGCCCCACAGCAAGCTGATATGTGGTTGATCACCTCCTTGATCCACAAGAGGATGGCCCATAAATATTCAGGAACCATCTTAGATTGGGCCCACATGTATGGACTGCCGCTGCCATCAGAAGTCTCAAAAACAGCACGAAAAACTGGTCTGCTTGTCAAAACCTGACTAAGGCTAACCGCACTGCCCATGGACAGAGGTCAAAGCCAATGGGCCAGGACGTTCTTGGCATGTAAGTAACATCATCCCATTCAGAGGGGTTCTCAGATCCTGACAACAGCAGTCACTTTCTCTGGGTTTGACCTAGTCATCCCTGTGCATTCCACTGACCCAGGCCACACCATCCAGGTCCTAGAAAAACACATGTGCTTTCTGTTCATTTTTTCCTGAGCACATCGCTTCTGATAATGCCCCCAATTTTCCACCAAAGCTGCACATCAAGGAGCCCAATCATGAGCCATAGGATGGATTCTCCATGCTCCATAACACATAAAAAATAAGCAATAATTATTTTTAAAATATAATATTTTGGTTACTTATGAGACATATTGATAACAATAAACTAAAACCTGGCACCTGAGGAAACATGGGGAAATGGAAAGATACTGATAATCTTTTTTACAGGCTTGCTCTTAAAAGTTTTCCTTTTTTCTAAAAAAGAATGAAACAAATAAGTAAAAAGAAAAATGAACCAAAAATCCTACCCTGTGCTGCCTTTCCAAGCTGCTGAGAACTGATAACGCTGACTGTGAGATATCAGAGGATGGTGTCAGTTTCTACACATTCCACAAAAAATTACTGCGGATGTCGTCCACACTTGTGAGACTCATAGACAAATGCCACAGACAAATAAAACTATTTAAAACTGACTGCCCCAGGTGGGGCAGTAAAACCAAAGATTCAACTACATTATTCACACTGAGCTGGAAACACCAGGACAGGAAGCCCCATGATGGGAGGCTATATTGGGGACCCTGCTAACCTGACTACCCGCCTAATGTATGCCCGGCGTGGCTTTCCTTAACATTGTTAACTCTTTGTTTACAGAGGACCATATGTGTCCTCTGAAAGGATGCTTCTTGTGTGTGTACCCCAATTGTCATGACAATGCTAGAATCCTGGGAGGCCTTTAAGTCAGCTTATTGGCATAGTTGCTCTGTTTCCGAATTGATGCTCCAGGCAGGTAAAAGAGATCCATATAGAAATAGGAGAAAGCCTTCTGGTTCTTTTAAAGTAGATCCTAGAGGGCTTTGGAACAGCTTTTCCTTGCTTGATAACTGTTGGGACTCAGTTCCATTCAATCTTCCAGGCAAGCCTGATCATCTTACTTGGAATGATCTCGATCATAGTCTAGGTCTACTATTGCCTCAGACTAATTGTTGTGCTGTTGCTTTCACAGTACCTCAGCATCTGACCTGACTCGGGTCCATGTTAAAGTAGCCTATGTTTCTCACTCATGTCCTAAAAAATCAAATTGAAGAGTTCCAGCTCCTGGTTAAAACCTATGTGTGAATTTTCAGGCTTAAAAACAGGCAACGGGCCGGGCGCGGTGGCTCAAGCCTGTAATCCCAGCACTTTGGGAGGCCGAGACGGGCAGATCACGAGGTCAGGAGATCGAGACCATCCTGGTTAACCCGGTGAAACCCCGTCTCTACTAAAAATACAAAAAAAAAAAAAAAAAAAAAAAAAAAAAAAAAAAAAAAAAAAAAAAACCAAAAAAAAAAAAAACCAGGCAACAACAAAGGCTAAAGCCTTTGGGAAACCTGGCAGTCTTATGGGAAAAGCTTCTCTCCCCACACCAGACTTGGTGCAGAAGCAAGACCGCGTCGCAGTCTCTGCAGTGAGTTAGTCAAGGACTCAGGAACTCCTGGCTGGTCACGTTTTTTGTGTATTTCTATTCCTAGCCCCAGAGCCTTCATTCTAAGTCTCTTTATCTGAAGATGCTGGCTGATGTCGTCTTGAAGTGTCTCTGCTGAGACCTCTGCTCTGATGGGTGTGCACGGGGGGAGGTGGCAAGAAGAGAAAACCTTGAAGACATGTTGCCCTATTCTGACTTAGCTCAGTACTTTTCCACTTCTAGCTGTCTTCCTTCCCTTACCACAAGATCCATAAAATTGCTGCAAGCATTTCTGGGGGCTCCCTCAGCAGTGGAACAATCCCCAAGTCTGCACTGATCCACCTGACCTGAGCACACGTCCATGGGGGAAAATAGAACAGAGAGGAGTAGCACCTTCTCCGGTTTTAGCTTGTTGCTCACATTATCACCATAAGTGATTAAAGACTTCACTGCTAACTTTCATCATGTCTCCTTGTTGCTCTAATGGACTACCCCTACACCTGGCAGCTCAATGCTCTCTCTCAACTCTACTGAGCCCCTGACCTACACAGATGAAGAGATTAAAGAAAAAGGTAAAAAGATTTATTAGTATCTCAATTTTCAAATTAGCATAGAGATGGCTGCTACTAATTCCAGAAATTTGAGATCATTAGGACCTCTAAAGCAGTCAGAGCTACTGTCTTACTGTGTTTCTGGAATTCCTATGTATTTCTTCAAAGTGTTTGATGCTAATCCTTTTAATAAAATCAGGGAACCTGTGTTTTGGCCAAATCAGTGTTCTACTCTTCAGAGATTAATATGATAATTAGAAGTTTATCTGTTGGAGACTTGGAAGGAAAGACATAAGCTCACTCAATCCCACTGAGAGAAAGGAAGGTAAGCATAAAAAATTGATCTGGGATAGAGACTGTATTCTGTTTGCGTCAATATCCTGACATAAGATTTTCAATAATAGACTCTTCTGATACATCTGACCTCTCTTATTAATGATACTGATGATTTATATTTATCTGGCTCAAACAAGGTACCAGTATGTGCAATGGTGTCCTCCTGGATCATAATTAATTTAGAAAATTCTGAGGATATGAAAGCAGAGAAACAATGTTATGACCACTGAAAAAGTCTCAATTATTCAATATGTCATGCTCCAGAAAAAAATAAAACCTTATCTCTGATTTCTAATCCTGTGTTTATCCTCCCCTCCTCCACCAAGACTAATTCTATTCTGCCACCCATGCAGCCTCAAATATGTCCCCAAATATTGTTAAGTCAACAGAAAGATCACTAGTTAAATGTTCTTTTCTCTCTACCTATTTGGCAATTTACTTTCTCCCTGACCCATGACAAGCCTACATCTTAACCCATGTGCATTCTCCTCTTACCTCTAGCAGAGACAATGAGGTCCCTACCCATTCCTGGGTTTATGAAATTTAAGTCCTTTCTGTTCAGCCGGAAGCACTGTTATACCTGTTTCTAAAGGTTTCTTGGGGAGATTTCTCTACTGGGGTATTTCCCCTGATAACTAGAGAAAAGCAGCAATTCTATTTCCCTATGGCTTAATTAATAGAAACCTCCTTCTCTGATATTTTCTCATTAGTTTTCCATAGTGTCAGGAACTCCAAGCATCTAAGTAAAGGCTTTACCTAGCAGGCTCACGAAGAAAGCTGCTCCTCCTACACCAGGTTCTGTGTAGGACCAATGCATTGTAGCCTCTGAAGCGAGTTAGTCAAGGACTCAGGCTGGTCATGCTTTGCATATTTCTATTCCTAGCCCCAGAGCCTTCATCCTAAGTCTCTTTATCTGAAGACATTGGCTGAGGTCCTTTTGCGTGTCTGTTATATCATAAGTGTGTGTCATAAGTAAAGTATGAACCTCATTTGATAGATTTGCCCAGAATCAACAGGTTATATGAATACACGTTCTTTTGAAGAATTACTTTCAACAGAATTAAGAATTTATTTATTTATTTATTTATTTTTACTTCTCTATCCTCTGAAAGGGTAGTTAATTTTTTCAAGACCTGTTCATTTTTCTGAAAGAAGACATAATTCATTGCAACACCATTGATTACATAAAAGGCAATGCTATAATTAATTTGTTTACTTAGCTCAAGATACTTTTTGCCACAGTTGTAAACATAGACCATACCCTACTCTTTTAGCCCACACGCACATGATTAGTTCTAGTGGTTCCAAGGAAGATTTTAGCATAATGTGAAAATACCAATAATCTCTATATTGCAAAGAAAATTACACAATCTTAACTGTTCCCTGTGTTCATGCTTCTTGCAAGGTGAATTGGCAGCTCTTGCCATTAAAAGATAGAATCTCTTTCCCTTCCTCTATGTCTCCTTGTGACTGGATTGGGCCATAACAGAAGAGATTATGGGCCAGTTCTGAGCCTAGGCTTCAAGAGACTTTGTCTGCACACTTAGATTGTTTCAACACTCTAAACGGTAACTGGGTGAACACACTCAGAATCAGACTTCTGGAAAGTAAAACACCACATGAATGGGAATAGAATTGTCTTAGCTAATCTTGTCCCAGTTCAGCCTGCTCTAACCAACCAGTTGCTGACCTTGGATACATGAGTGAACCAGGACTAGAGAAACTACCCATTTAATTCCAGCCCAAATTCCTAACTCATGAAATTCTGAGACAAACATATAGGTTCTCTTTTAAGCCATTAACTTTTGGGGTGGCTTGTCATATAGCAAAATATAACTGATAAATTATATTAAATCATCCTTCCCACCTCCACAGTTTTGTTCCAAGTCCAATCTACTATTCATACCACACCAGGAATGTTATTCTAAGAGTGTAATGTCTTACTTAATCTCTTTGATGTCTTCACTTGTAGGTTGGATTAAACTCCAATTTCTCGAAGCATGACCTATAAGATTCTACATATTTTGCCTCCAGCCTTTATCTCATGACTGTGTTCCATCTATACATGCCTACATTTGGTTCCTTTAATGAACCTAGCTATTTCTAAACTCAGGGAATCTGCACAAATGACTTATCTTACATGTTTTTCTGGCTGATTCCTTCTCAATCTTCAAGTTTCAGTTTAAATTCTACTGCACTGATGAAGTCTTATCTGTCACTTACTTCTAAGTGGATATTCATGTTTATTAATTATTTTGACTCACATTGCTAATTTGCTTTAGAAAGGATTATACTATTTGATATCTTAGCATTGTCAGAGAGTATATATCTTCTTCATCACCTTAAAATTATCATATGCTTTTAAAAATAAAACTTAGCTTTTAATATAATGCAATTATTATAATAAAAATTAGAAACCATAAATAAAAAATTAAAAATATAAATCATGCATCAAATTTTTATTCAAAGGTAATTTAAATTAGGTTAAACTTAATTTAAATTAGTTGAAATACCTAATCTCATTTTGTTTATCAATTGAGGGTTACAACCTGTTAATGAGTGAAATCAGTTCCAAAAATGTTTTTAATAACATAGAATAGGAAATAACAGAATAGAAAAGATGAAAAATATTGCATGGAGTAAGTGTAAGCATTGCTTTATAAAAATACTTTTCTATTAGAAGTATGAATATGAATGTGTAAATGTATGTATGTCCTAAATTATGATTTAAAGTATATTATTTATTGTGAATCACAACCAACAAAGTTTTTAGTGATCCCACTTGCCCCTTGTTACCCTAATTCTCTTTTCTCAATGGTAGTAAAATTCTATGAAAAAGTTGCACATGTATTTCCATTCTAGCCTTCACTCCTGAGTATCCAACTATGGAACAGCCTACTCAACATTTTTATTAGATGTCTAACAGTCCAGTTAAACTTAAAATATGCAAAACTAAACTTCTAGTATCCTTTCTCCCAACATCTTCCTGAAGTATTCTCTGTCAGTATTCTCTATGTTTTTAATGGCAACTCCACCATTCCAGTTGGTCATCCTTGACTGCCCTCTCACAGTCAATTTGCAGTCTATCAGGAAATTCTGTTGTTCTGTTGTCAAACTGAACCTAGAATTGGACTGACCACAGTTTTCCATCATCGTTGCCACTATCCTGATCTGAACCACCATCATCTCTCACTAGGGTTATTGCCGAAGCTCCCAAAGGACTGCAGCTACCCCACTTGCCTCCCTTCAATGTCTCCTCAACACAGAGGCGTGCCTGACTCTGTTAAACTCAATGTCAGATGATGTCTCTCCTCTGCTCCATACTTTCCAATAACTTCCCAATTCTCAGAGTAAATTAGAAAAATCTAAATCTTGTAATGACCTTCAAGTCTCTGTATCAGAGTGTCCCATCTTTTGGCTTCCCTGGGCCACACTGGAAGAAGAATTGTCTTGGACCACACATAAAATACACTAACACTAACAAGAGCTGATGAGATGAAAAAAGTGTCACAAAATCTCATTTTTAAAGAAAGTTTACAAATTTGTGTTGGGCCACATTCAAAGCTATTTTGGGCTACATGTGGCCTCCAGGCTGCAGGTGGGACAAGCTTGCTCTGCATAATCTATCTTCCCCCCCCCCCCCCCCACCCCCTTTCCAGGTTTTCAGAACTGTCCCTGATTCCATTTCCCCCATATCAGTCTCCTGATTCCTTAAACAGGTCAGAGGCTCACCCACTTCAGGGCTTTTTCACTAGCTTTTAGTACTGCCTGGCTTATTCTCCCTGACAGAGCAGGAGCATCACCATCTTGGACAAGTCCCTCATTCTAAAGTTCACCTTATTAAAAAACCACCTAAATCCAAAAAGCATCAGCCTAATGGCTGAGGTCAGCATGAATATAAACTGTACATAACATCTCCAGCCAGAAACCTTCCAAACTCTTCCCCAACCAGAGACATGCTAGCCCCAAGATAGCCCTCCTCCGGCCAGGAAGACGCCAGCCTCGAGATAATCCCCCTCCAGCCGGAAAGGTGTCAGCCCCAAGATAACCTCCCCTCCTCCCAGAGACATTCCAACCCCAGCATAAAACTTCTCCCTCACACAGAAACATTCCAAGCTTGTAATATGCTCTTCACTTGAAAACCAACATATACTCTTAGTCAGTAAGAGAAAGCAGTCCTGACCGAAATCGGCCCCCCTTTCAGGTTTTATGCAAAGAAAACCTGTCTTGGACTGTGAAGTCATGTTTTGTGTTTCTTTCCTCTCTCTTTAACTTTTACACACCTTCCTTGTGACTAAGTCCATTTTCCTCAAATCTTTGTTCAATTGTGGCCCTCTAAATACGGTTCAACTTTACCAACCTGTTCTAAAATTATTATCCTGCTATCGACACCAGATCATCTTGTTCTATTTTCTTTTACATTTTCTACAGAATACATAGTTTCATGTAATAGTTACATTTTCTTGCTTATTTTTAGTGTGAATTTTAAAAATACCTCTCCTCCTTATAGCATAAGCTACAAAAAGGCAGGGAATTTTTTTGTCAGTTCTATTTTAAGGACCTAAAACAGTGCTTGGAGGAATAGCCTCAGTAAATATTTGTTGCATGAATGTAAAAATGGGTTATGTAATTATTTCCTTCATGGGTTAGCATCTTTAAAACTCACCAGAATTTTAGAGCCAAAGATAAAATTATTTAGAGGATTGAAATCTATTATTCATGTTTTTGTTAGTAAATATGCATGTATTTAATATTTTTTGTGTTTGTATTATTTAAGATAATTTGTCTATTTGAATACCAGATCTACTTTGTAACTATAATTTAAAATTTGTAATTGAAAAATTAACTTGGACTTTTAAAAATTAACTTCATTCAGGTAAAATTTAATAGTCAATAAAAATTACCCAGTTAATCAAGATACTAAGCTTACTATTTTAAGTTGAAATCTTACTTCATTGATCACAGTATTGAAACATTTGAAAGGATTTAAGACTTGCTTTATTTATAATTTTCTTTTTAGATTAAAAAGATTATTTTAAACGTCTGATGAGGCTTTATTAAGTAAACAAATTGAGATTCTTAAAAATGAAATATGAGACAGGAGCAAGATGGCTGAATAGGAACAGCTCCAGCCTCCAGCTCTCAGCACAAGTGACACAGAAGATGGGTGATTTCTGCATTTTCAACTGAGGTACTGGGTTCATCTCACTGGGGAGTGCCAGACAATCGGTGCTGGTCCACGGGTGCAGCCCAACCAGTGAGAGCTGAAGCAGGGCGAGGCATCACCTCACCTAGGAAGCGCAAGGGGGAAGGGAATCCCTTTTCCTAGCCAAGGGAAACTGAGACACAACACCTGGTAAATTGGGTAACTCCCACCCTAATACTATGCTTTACCAAGGGTCCTAGCAAATGGCACACCAGGAGATTATATCCCACACCTGGCTGGGAGGGTCCCACGCGCACGGAGCCTCCCTCATTGCTAGCACAGCAGTCTGAGATCTAACTGCAAGGCAGCAGTAAGGCTGTGGGAGGGGTGCCTGCCACTGCTGAGACTTAAGTAGGTAAACAAAGCCACCAGGGAAGCTTGAACTGGGTGGAGCCCACAGCAGCTCAAGGAGGCCTGCCTGTCTCTGTAGACTCCACCTCTGGGGACAGGGCATAGCTATACAAAAAGCAGCAGAAACCTCTTCAGATGTAAATGACACCATCTGACAGCTTTGAAGAGAGCAGTGGATCTCCCAGCAGGGAGGTTGAGATCTGAGAACAGACAGACTGCCTGCTCAAGTGGGTCTCTGACCCCTGAGTAGCCTAACTGGGAGACATCCCCCACTAGGGGCAGTCTGACACCCCACATCTCACATGGCAGGGTACACCCCTGAGACGAGTCTTCCAGAGAAAGAATCAGACAGGAACACTCGCTGTTCAGCAATATTCTATCTTCTGCAGCCTCCGCTGCTGATACCCAGGCAAACAGGGTCTGGAGTAGACCTCAAGCAATCTCCAACAGACCTACAGCTGAGGGTCCTGACTGATAGAAGGAAAACTAACAAACAGAAAGGACACCCACACCAAAACCCCATCAGTACATCATGATCATCAAAGACCAAAGACAGATAAAACCACAAAGATGGGGGAAAAGCAGGGCAGAAAAGCTGGAAATTAAAAAAATAAGAGCGCATCTCCCCCTCCAAAGGAACACAGCTCACCGCCGGCAATGAATCAAAGCCGGACAGAGAATGACTTTGACAAGTTGAGAGAAGTCTTCAGTCCATCAAACTTCTCAGAGCTAATGGAGGAACTACGTAACCAGTGCAAAGAAACTAAAAATCTTGAAAAAAGAATAGAAGAATGGATAACTAGAATAATCAACGCAGTAAAGTCCATAAACGAACTGACAGAGATAAAAACCATGACACGAGAAATACATGACAAATGCACAAGCTTCAGTAACCGACTCAATCAACTGGAAGAAAGAGTATCAGTAATTGAAGATCAAATGAATGAAATGAAGCTAGAAGAGAAGTCTAGAGAAAAAAGAGGAAAAAGAAATGAACAAAGCTGCCAAGAAGTATGGGATTATGTGAAAAGACCAAATCTACGTCTGATAGGGTTGCCTGAAAGTGACGGGGAAAATGAAACCAAGGTAGAAAACACTCTTCAGGATATCATCCAGGAAAACTTCCCCAACCTAGTAAGGCAGGCCAACATCCAAATTCAGGAAATACAGAGAACACCACAAAGATACTCCTCGAGAAGAGCGACTCCAAGACACATAATTGTCAGATTCACCAAAGTTGAAATGAAGGAAAAAATGTTAAGGGCAGCCAGAGAGAAAGTCGGGTTACACACAAAGGGAAGCCCATCAGACTAATAGCAGATCTCTCAGCAGAAACTTTACAAGCCAGAAGAGATTGAGGGCCAATATTCAACATTCTTTTTTTTTTCTAAATTTATTATTATTATTATACTTTAAGTTCTAGGGTACATGTGCATAACGTGCAGGTTTGTTACATATGTATACTTGTGCCATGTTGCTGTGCTGCACCCATCAACTCGTCAGCACCCATCAACTCGTCATTTGCATCAGGTATAACTCCCAATGCAATCCCTCCCCCTCCCCCCTCCCCCCTCCTCATGATAGGCCCTGGTGTGTGATGTTCCCCTTCCCCAGTCCAAGCGATCTCATTGTTCAGTTCCCACCTATGAGTGAGAACATGCGGTGTTTGGTTTTCTGTTCTTGTGATAGTTTGCTAAGAATGATGGTTTCCAGCTGCATCCATGTCCCTACAAAGGACACAAACTCATCCTTTTTTATGGCTGCATAGTATTCCATGGTGTATATGTGCCACATTTTCTTAATCCAGTCTGTCACTGATGGACATTTGGGTTGATTCCAAGTCTTTGCTATTGTGAATAGTGCCGCAATTAACATACATGTGCATGTGTCTTTATAGCAGCATGATTTATAATCCTTTGGGTATATACCCAGTAATGGGATGGCTGGGTCATATGGTACTTCTAGTTCTAGATCCTTGAGGAATCGCCATACTGTTTTCCATAATGGTTGAACTAGTTTACAATCCCACCAACAGTGTAAAAGTGTTCCTATTTCTCCACATCCTCTCCAGCACCTGTTGTTTCCTGACTTTTTAATGATCGCCATTCTAACTGGTGTGAGATGGTATCTCATTGTGGTTTTGATTTGCATTTCTCTGATGGCCAGTGATGATGAGCATTTTTTCATGTGTCTGTTGGCTGTATGAATGTCTTCTTTAGAGAAATGTCTGTTCATATCCTTTGCCCACTTTTTGATGGGGCTGTTTGTTTTTTTCTTGTAAATTTGTTTGAGTTCTTTGTAGGTTCTGTATATTAGCCCTTTGTCAGATGAGTAGATTGCAAAAATTGTCTCCCATTCTGTAGGTTGCCTGTTCACTCTGATGGTAGTTTCTTTTGCTGTGCAGAAGCTCTTTAGTTTAATGAGATCCCATTTGTCAATTTTGGCTTTTGCTGCTGTTGCTTTTGGTGTTTTAGACATGAAGTCTTTGCCAATGCCTATGTCCTGAATGGTACTACCTAGGTTTTCCTCTAGGGTTTTTATGGTATTAGGTCTAACATTTAAGTCTCTAATCCATCTTGAATTAATTTTCGTATAAGGAGTAAGGAAAGGATCCAGTTTCAGCTTTCTACTTATGGCTAGTCAATTTTCCCAGAATCATTTATTAAATAGGGAATCCTTTCCCCATTTCTTGTTTTTCTCAGGTTTGTCAAAGATCAGATGGCTGTAGATGTGTAGTATTAGTTCTGAGGGCTCTATTCTTTTCCATTGGTCTATATCTCTGCTTTGGTACCAGTACCATGCTGTTTTGGTTACTGTAGCCTTGTAGTATAGTTTGAAGTCAGGTAGCGTGATGCCTCCAGCTTTGTTCTTTTGGCTTAGTGTTGTCTTGGAGATGTGGGCTCTTTTTCGGTTCCATATGAACTTTAAAGCAGTTTTTTCCAATTCTGTGAAAAAACTCATTGGTAGCTTGATGGGGATGGCATTGAATCTATAAATAACCTTGGGCAGTATGGCCATTTTCACGATATTGATTCTTCCTATCCATGAGCATGATATGTTCTTCCATTTGTTTGTGTCCTCTTTCATTTCACTGAGCAGTGGTTTGTAGTTCTCCTTGAAGAGGTGCTTTACATCCCTTGTAAGTTGGATTCCTAGGTATTTCATTCTCTTTGAAGCAATTGTGAATGGAAGTTCATTCCTGATTTGGCTCTCTGTTTGTCTGTTACTGGTGTATAAGAATGCTTGTAATTTTTGCACATTAATTTTGTATCCTGAGACTTTGCTGAAATTTCTTATCAGCTTAAGGAGATTTTGGGCTGAGACAATGGGGTTTTCTAAATATACAATCATGTCATCTGCAAACAGGGACAATTTGACTTCTTCTTTTCCTAACTGAATACCCTTGATTTCTTTCTCTTGCCTGATTCCCCTAGCCAGGACTTCCAACACTATGTTGAATAGGAGTGGTGAGAGAGGGCATCCCTGTCTTGTGCCAGTTTTCAAAGGGAATGCTTCCAGTTTTTGCCCATTCAGTATGATATTGGCTGTGGGTTTGTCATAAATAGCTCTGATTATTTTGAGGTATGTTCCATCAATACCGAATTTATTGAGCGTTTTTAGCATGAAGGGCTGTTGAATTTTGTCAAAAGCCTTTTCTGCATCTATTGAGATAATCATGTGGTTCTTGTCTTTGGTTCTGTTTATTATGCTGGATTATGTTTATTGATTTGCGAATGTTGAACCAGCCTTGCATCCCAGGGATGAAGCCCACTTGATCATGGTGGATAAGCTTTTTGATGTGCTGCTGAATCCGGTTTGCCAGTATTTTATTGAGGATTTTTGCATCGATGTTCATCAGAGATATTGGTCTAAAATTCTCTTTTTTTTGTTGTGTCTCTGCCAGGCTTTGGTATCAGGATGATGTTGGCCTCATAAAATAAGTTAGGGAAGATTCCTTCTTTCTCTATTGATTGGAATAGTTTCAGAAGGAATGGTACCAGCTCCTCCTTGTACCTCTGGTAGAATTCAGCTGTGAATCCATCTGGTCCTGGACTTTTTTTGGTTGGTAGGCTATTAATTACTGCCTCAATTTCAGAGCCAACTATTGGTCTATTCAGGAATTCAGCTTCTTCCTGGTTTAGTCTTGGGAGAGTGTAAGTGTCCAGGAAATTATCCATTTCTTCTAGATTTTCTAGTTTATTTGCATAGAGGTGTTTATAGTATTCTCTGATGGTAGTTTGTATTTCTGTGGGGTCGGTGGTGATATCCCCTTTATCATTTTTTATTGCATCTATTTGATTCTTCTCTCTTTTCTTCTTTATTAGTCTTGCTAGTGGTCTATCAATTTTGTTGATCTTTTCAAAAAACCAACTCCTGGATTCATTGATTTCTTGGAGGGTTTTTTGTGTCTCTATCTCCTTCAGTTCTCCTCTAATCTTAGTTATTTCTTGCCTTCTGCTAGCTTTTGAATGTGTTTGTTCTTGCTTCTCTAGTTCTTTTAATTGTGATGTTAGAGTGTCAATTTTAGATCTTTCCAGCTTTCTCTTGTGGGCATTTAGTGCTATAAATTTCCCTCTACACAGTGCTTTAAATGTGTCCCAGAGATTCTGGTATGTTGTATCTTTGTTCTCATTGGTTTCAAAGAACATCTTTATTTCTGCCTTCATTTCGTTATGTACCCAGTAGTCATTCAGGAGCAGGTTATTCAGTTTCCATGTAGTTGAGCAGTGTTGATTGAGTTTCTTAGTCCTGAGTTCTAGTTTGATTGCACTGTGGTCTGAGAGACAGTTTGTTATAATTTCTGTTCTTATACATTTGCTGAGGAGTGCTTTACTTCCAATTATGAGGTCAATTTTGGAATAAGTGTGATGTGGTGCTGAGAAGAATGTATATTCTGTTGATTTGGGGTGGAGAGTTCTATAGATGTCTATTAGGTCTGCTTGCTGCAGAGATGAGTTCAATTGCTGGATGTCTTTGTTAACTTTCTGTCTCATTGATCTGTCTAATGTTGACAGTGGGGTGTTGAAGTCTCCCATTATTATTGTATAGGAGTCTAAGTCTCTTTGTAAGTCTCTAAGGACTTGCTTTATGAAGCTGGGTGCTCCTGTATTGGGTGCATATATATTTAGGATAGTTAGCTCTTCCTGTTGAATTGATCCCTTTATCATTATGTAATGGCCTTCTTTGTCTCTTTTGATCTTTGATGGTTTAAAGTCTGTTTTATTAGAGACTAGTATTGCAACCTCTGCTTTTTTTTGTTCTCCATTTGCTTGGTAGATCTTCCTCCCTCCCTTTTTTTTGAGCCTGTGTATGTCTCTGCATGTGAGATGGGTCTCCTGAATACAGCAGACTGATGGGTCTTGACTCTTTATCCAGTTTGCCAGTCTGTGTCTTTTAATTGGAGCATTTAGTCCATTTACTTTTAAGGTTAAGATTGTTATGTGTGAACTTGATCCTGCCATTATGATATTAACGGGTTATTTTGCTCGTTAGTTGATGCAGTTTCTTCCTAGCCTCGATGGTCTTTACATTTTGGCATGTTTTTGCAATGGCTGGTACTGGTTGTTCCTTTCCATGTTGAGTGCTTCCTTCAGTGTCTCTTGTAAGGCAGGCCTGGTAGTGACAAAATCTCTAAGCATTTGCTTATCTGTAAAGGATTTTATTTCTCCTTCACTGATGAAACTTACTTTGGCTGGATATGAATTTCTGGGTTTAAAATTCTGTTCTTTAAGAATGTTGAATATTGGTCCCCACTCTCTTCTGGCTTGGAGAGTTTCTGCCAAGAGATCTGCTGTTAGTCTGATGGGCTTCCCTTTGTGGGTAACCCGACCTTTCTCTCTGGCTGCCCTTAAGATTTTTTCCTTCATTTCAACTTTGGTGAATCTGGCAATTATGTGTCTTGGAGTTGCTCTTCTCGAGGAGTATCTTTGTGGCGTTCTCTGTATTTCCTGAATTTGAATGTTGACCTGCCCTACTAGGTTGGGGAAGTTTTCCTGGATGATATCCTGAAGAGTGTTTTCCAACTTGGTTCCATTTTCCCCCTCACTTTCAGGCACCCCAATCAGACGTAGATTTGGTCTTTTTACATAATCCCATACTTCTTGCAGGCTTTGTTCATTTCTTTTTCTTCTTTTTTCTTTAGATTTCTCTTCTCGCTTCATTTCATTCATTTGATCCTCAATCGCTGATACTCTTTCTCCAGTTGATCGAGTCGGTTACTGAAGCTTGTGCATTTGTCACTTATTTCTCGTGTCATGGTCTTCATCTCTGTCAGTTCGTTTATGGCCTTCTCTGCATTAATTATTCTAGTTATCAATTCTTCCACTCTTTTTTCAAGATTTTTACTTTCTTTGTGCTGGGTACGTAATTCCTCCTTTAGCTCTGAGAAGTTTGATGGACTGAAGCCTTCTTCTCTCATCTCATCAAAGTCATTCTCCGTCCAGCTTTGATTCGTTGCTGGCGATGAGCTGCATTCCTTTGGAGGGGGAGATACGCTCTTATTTTTTTAATTTCCAGCTTTTCTGCCCTGCCTTTTCCCCGTCTTTGTGGTTTTATCTGCCTCTGGTCTTTGGTGATGGTGACGTACTGATGGGGTTTTGGTGTGGGTGTCCTTCCTGCTTGTCAGTTTTCCTTCTAACAGTCAGGACCGTCAGCTGTAGGTCTGTTGGAGATTGCTTGAGGTCCACTCCAGACCCTGTTTGTCTGGGTGTCAGCAGCAGAGGCTGCAGAAGATAGAATACTGCTGAACAGCAATTGTACCTGTCTGATTCTTGCTTTGGAAGCTTCCTGTCAGGGGTGTACTCCACCGTGTGAGGTGTGGGGTGTCAGTCTGCCCCTAGTGGGGGATGTCTCCCAGTTAGGCTACTCAGGGGTCAGGGACCCACTTGAGCAGGCAGTCTGTCCATTCTCAGATCTCAACCTCCGTGTTGGGAGATCCACTGCTCTCTTCAAAGCTGTCAGACAGAGTCGTTTGCGTCTGCAGAGGTTTCTGCTGCTTTTTTTGTTGTTGTTTTTGTTGTTTAGCTGTGCCCTGTCCCCAGGGGTGGAGTCTACAGAGACTGGCAGGCCTCCTTGAGCTGCTGTCTTGACCCTGATTTTATCTAGCCTTACCATTTGAGATAAATTCTTCCTTTTATGCTTTGAACCTATTTGTCTCATCTCATGCAGAGACATTGTTCCTTCAGTTGTCTCACTTTACCTATATATCCTCAAAATTTTCCTCTTTTTAGTCTGCTTAGACAGCTTATGAACATGCTCAAACATATTAAAGTATATACTCTTTCTCATTTTGATTGTTGCTCTAAGTGTACCATACTGACATTCTTCTTCCCTTTCTTATTTTCCTAAAAGCATAGTTCACTCTTTTATCTGTATTTCTGTCTCTACTTTTTCACCTCTTGTTCACATGAACCTATAACCCCACTTAAGAGTTAGAATATTATGAATAACTTTGAAGACCACTATACTCTCCTCCCCAATACAGTTCTTTCTTGCCATATTACATATTACCATTAACCTGAATTTTGTGTTTATTATTATATTTAGCACATGTATGCACAATCAAAAACAATATACTGTTTAGTTCTGTCTGTTTTACTCTACGTAAATAGAATTGTATTTTAGGCATTACCTTATAACTTGATTATTCACTCAACATTTGTTTTGAGAATCATTCATGTCAATGTATCTAGCTGCAACTTTAAAGGAAAATCCCCGCTGTCTTGTATAAATGTAGCACAATTTAATCATTCATTAGCCTTCAACGTTTGATATTCTGGAGCATTTGCATCTTCAGCTTCACTAGATGCTGCCACATTGTTTTCCAACATCTGTCTGCCATCAGCAATGCATGCAATTTTATTGTTTCACATCTTTTCTAATGTGCTGGGTGGTCATATTTTTGCTACTCGGTTGTTGTGTAAACAATATGCTATTGCTTTGATTTACAGTTGAATGTTGTGTGTGTGTATGTCTGAGTGTGTGTGTGTGTGTGTGTATATTCCTCATTTGGTTATCTTTTTCTTATTACTTTGCAGAAGATTTTTATATATTCTAAATAATAATAATTAGTTATATATATTATTACAAATACAGACTCCTAGTGTATATCTTGTTGTTTTATTTTTTAATGATGTTATTTGATGAAAGGAAATATTAAATGGTTTAATTCATCAGTCTTTAAATTTATAGTTTATATTTATATAGAACTGAAACTTTTTAACTGAAGTTCCAATACAATTGATTAAACAATGCACTTTTTCCACAGACCTGTTGTGCTGGCTATGTTCATCTTTTCCCCAGTGATTTGCCATACCTGCTCTCAAGTATATTAAAATCCCATATTATATTAGTCTATTTCTTTGCTTCCATTGGCTGTTTACTACCACCGGTATTTTATTACAAATATTGCTTCATAATAACTTTTAATAAGTAGTAAGACAAGCTCCACCATTTTAATCTCCTCCTTTGAAATGTCTTATTCTTGGCCCTCATTCTTACATGTCCCACTCTTCTCTACTCAAAATGAGATTTTGATTGAAATTGGATTGAAATTACTGACTTGTAGATGATTGGCATGTTTATGTAACTGAGACATTCTACTCATTCATCTATACATATTCATCTATACAGCATATGGATCAATTTATTTATGTTGTTTATACATTCCAATACAGTTTTATAAAGTGCTATGTTTAGATGTAACATATCTTTTATAGCTTTTTATTTTTGTTGATACTTCAAATGGCATTTTTATTACATTTTTTGTCAACTGTTACTGATATATAATAATGCAATGTTAAATATATCCATTTGTATCTATGCAGTTGCTGAACTTTGTATTATAATTTGTTTTTATTTTCATTTGGAAATTTTATATCATCTTTAATTAATTGCATTCTTTATTCTTTATAGTCTTAATGCTGTGTGTTTCTTTTTCTTATTTTCAAACAAAGTTTTACTTTTTATGATGGATACCCATTTTAAAATATATATGTCTTTATATAGGTATATATACATATCTATGTATACAATTTTTAATGGGGATTATATTTATTATAAAATATATATAAATTTCTAGATGCTGAATGTTACAAATAATAATAGAAAAAGTTAGTTTATTTCACCCAGCGATTGTTTCTTTGTTCCTGTAATTCTCTCCTTTGATTTCTGTAATACATCATTGCCTTGATTATCTCTTAGTTTCCTGAGCACTTCGGGATAAGACAGTAAGATAGACCTACGTTCAAATTCTTACTCTGCCACCTGCTTAGCTACCCGACTACAGAGAAGATACACAGTCATTAAACTTTAGTTTTCTCATCTTTTAAGTGGAAATAATAATGACTAATTTACAGAAGTATGAAAGGATAAAATGAGATGAACTATAAAAATGCCCTAGCATATGGCCGGGCGCGGTGGCTCAGGCCTGTAATCCCAGCACTTTGGGAGGCCGAGACAGGCGGATCATGAGGTCAGCTGATCGAGACCATTCTGGCTAACACGGTGAAACCCCGTCTCTACCAAAAAATACAAAAAACTAGCCGTGGGAGGTGGCGGACGCCTGTAGTCCCAGCTACTCGGGAGGCTGAGGCAGGAGAATGGCGTAAACCCGGGAGGCGGAGCTTGCAGTGAGCCGAGATCACGCCACTGCACTCAAGCCTGGGCGACAGAGCGAGACTCCGTCTCAAAAAAAAAAAAAAAAAAAAAAAAAAAAAAAAAAAAAAAAAAAAAGTGTCCTAGCATATTTTGTCACATATTTAATAAATGAAAGTTATTTACTATTAATACCATTTTTTCTCTCATCTACCAATTGTAATCCTCCAGTCTCTTCTCATATTCCCTACATTCTTTTTCAATTATCTAGTGCATTCTCATAGTTCAATTATAATCTCTACTTAAATAACAGACATCTGTGTCCACAGATGTGTCCAAGAAGAGACTTGTCCTCTCTTCTGAAATCCAGTTCTTCATCATTAATGACAAATAGACATTTCTACTACTTACCTTCACATTTTCAAGGTAAAATATCTATAACTCATCTTCTTATAGTTGCCCCTACAAGCTTTTGTTTTAGCTGATCCTATATCTGACAATAGTGCCATCTGACAGACTAACTCAAGTTTATGAACCTGTTACCTTTAATGTCCCTTTTTTCATCATGGCACAAATATAGTCAGGTGTCGAGTCCTATTGATTCTTTATTCACAATTACTCCCATCTCTTCTGTCCTTTAATTCCATTATTACAGTTCTATTTTAGGCCTTTACTCCAGACTATTGCAGAATAGGGTCTGATGTCTGATAGGTACTCAATAAATGTGAGTTGAATAAATAATACTTCTTACTTCCATAATTTCTCTACTTAAATGCATTCTACATATTATCAATGCAATTTTGTGCATTAATTCCAACTCAAAATTATCTCATAACTTTCTGTTATGTAAAAATATATTTTCAAAATCCCAATGTCTGACATTCAAAGACCTCCACACCGCCAAACCCTACCTTCCAGTTCTGTCTCTTCCCTATTACATTCTACATGCCATATGATTGAAGACAGGCATATGTGTTAAATAATCTATAAACATGGATCTTGTATTATCACCTCAAAATCCTAGATGATCCTCTTCTATTAAACATACATTACCTGAGTTTAGGTAAGTCTTAGGGTTATGCATTAAAGGTTAAAATATAAATTAATATTGATAATCATCCAATTTCTCAGAATCTAGACTTACAACTAGATAATTTTAACAACAGATGTAGGCACTAGATGCTTTACAAGCACAAAAAAGAGAACCCCTGACCGGGCACGGTGGCTCACATCTGTAATCTCAGCACTTTGGGAGGCCAAGGCAGGCAGATCACTTGAGGTCAGAAGTTCAAGACCAGCCTGACCAATGTGATGAAACTCCATTTCTACTAAAAATACAAAAATTATTTTCTTTTCTAAGGGAACTTGGGCACCGCAAGTTCCCGCTCTGGTCTGAGGGACTGGCAGTCCTACCACCAGTTGTTTTCAGGCCCTCCCTGGCTTGAATGTGGGACCTTACCAGGGACCTGCCCCCTTCTGCCCAGGAATCTGTCTGCTTCCTGCTGCCATTCATGGCTCCCAGGCTGTAGGTGTGAAGGGGGGCCTGCATGCCAGCTCTGAGATGCCCTCTGTGCCCACCTTGGCTTCCCTCCTATTCTTGGTGTCCAAAGTCTGGAGGGGGAACAAGGCATCAAGGGGCTGGTGTATCAGCACTGCTCGTAGCGTGTGCACAGCTGGACAGACTGCAATAGTACCAGGTCTCAGCCCCTACTTTACTCCTAGATTGGAGTGGACATCAACAGCAGGGAGAAGCCAGGCAGCAGGAGCATGCACTTTCAAACCCGCAAGGGAAGGCAGACCTTCCCAGGCCCCCAGGAGTACAGAGATGCCTGGGTCTGCAGCCGTGGTTTGGGTGGTTACACTTGCATGGAGGAACGGAAGGCCATGATCCGGAGTCATGACTTGGATGGCTGTGACCCAAACCTCCTGGGTGGGACTTCTGCCTGTTCCATGGAGCAGGTGGCCCAGATCTACAACCTGGGTTGGGGTGGCTGCAGCTGTGCTTGGAGGATGGGGCTCTCACCTCCTCCTTGGCCCCAAGAGCACAAGGATGCCTGGGTCTGCATGATTGGCTTGCAGTGACTCCTGGGGTGCTTCCACCCCAACTCGAAAGGCACAGGACTCCCTTTTGTCCCTGGCTCCTGCGCCGGCCACACCTCCCTGCTGCAGCTGGTCTGAAGGCACTGGCCACTACAGATGGCCCATTGCTGCCATGAATACTGGCAATATATTCCCAAGTCAGGGGATATATGCTTGAGACTGAACAGTAGAGATATAATTGAAAGGTAATGCTAGTATTTAACTAGATTTGAATTTAGAGGATTAAGGTTCAATTTCTTCCATGCTTTGTATTGCCGTGTGAACTGGAGAAAGCTATTGGCTTCTCTGAGCCTCTACATCTGCAAAATGGGAATCACTGTAGTTTTGCTTACCTTATACAAAGAGGTTTTTTTTTTTTTTTAACGTGATGAAAAGCAAATCACATAAATCTTACCATGTTAACTATTTTTTTTTCAGCATACAAATAGGTTTTTTAGGCCAGGCGCGGTGGCTCAAGCCTGTAATCCCAGCACTTTGGGAGGCCGAGATGGGCGGATCACGAGGTCAGGAGATCGAGACCATCCTGGCTAACACGGTGAAACCCCGTCTCTACTAAAAAATACAAAAAACTAGCCGGGCGAGGTGGCGGGCGTCTGTAGTCCCAGCTACTCGGGAGGCTGAGGCAGGAGAATGGCGTGAACCCAGGAGGCGGAGCTTGCAGTGAGCTGAGATCTGGCCACTGCACTCCAGCCTGGGCGACAGAGCAAGACTCCGTCTCCAAAAAAAAAAAAAAGCAAAACAAAAAAAAAATAGGTTTTTTAAAGGATCAAATGAGACTTGCATTTAAAAACTTCTAAAAATATGATGATGTTGACTATATCAGCAGAGGGAATAGAAATCATAGTGAAAATGAGTAAAAGTGGAGAGGAAAAAGTGTTTACTGATTGAGTATTCCAGAGAATCATGATCCTGGATGAAGTTTATTCTGACTCCCACAGCTATGCCTCAGTGCCCAGCTTTATATACTCTACTCCTCTATCAGGAGTTTTGTAAGTCCCAGGACAACTTTTAAAACCTGACCCTGGGGAATGTCTAATTATGATGTAACATTTTTTTCCTAATTTGTCCCTTAGAGGGAAGAGAAAGATACATAATTTTCCTTTAGACATTGCATCATCCAAAGAGAAACTCCCAGGAAAGACCATCTTTCCATTCTAGTTATTCCTGGAAGAGGCTTCAGAGACATTTGTACCCTTATTGTCGAGCTAGGAGAAGAGGCAGGTGGCTGCAGAGATTTTGAGGAGCATTCTCATGGTGTCAGGCAGGGTAAGTACTAAAGACTGCATTGAAAGGGCATCCTCCAACCTCCTTTTATTTCTACTTTGCCTCCCCAATAGCTTCCTTACATCCTCAACTCTTCAGAACCCACTGCTGCCCTACTCTTTCATGGCAAAGTGTCATATTTTAAGAACTTTGTTACATGAGTAAAATATTATAATAAGGGTAAATGAAATCCGGAAGGGATATCAGAAAGAATATGGTTCAGCTAACAGTATAAAGATACTGTTAATGTCTAAGGTCTTTTAGACATTAAAATCCTGTTGAAACCCTAATAATTGTGGATTCTTGAAGAGTCACAGAGAAAGTTACTGCTTTTCTTCGAAGTCAAGTCTAATCTAATTCAAGTGTTTCTACATTACACAAGAAATATTTGTAGGTTGAACTCCTTAGACCCTACGAAATATCTTTAGCAATAGGATTGTATTGATGTTCTTTATGTATTTCAGGAACAAGAATAATATTTATTTACCTTTGTATAGCCCTTGAACCTATGGCATCATTGACATAGCAGAAGATCAATCAATATATGAATACTAGTTGAATAAATGTACGAACGATGAATAATGATGCAGCTTTACTACTGAGAAGGGCCCCATGCATACAGCAACAAAGTAGTCACTCTGTTTGGCTTTTATGAGCCACTTAGCACCTATTTTCTTGTCTTTTGGTATAGCCCTATGTTTCCTTCTCTGTCCTTCCCTATTCTCTATAATGATTGCTCAGCATGATTATTCAATGGCTTAGAAAAGAAAAACACAAGAAGGACAGAGAAGTGGATGTTTTAGTCAGAAGACAACTCCAATCTTTTATATCTTTCCTCTTAAAGGTTCTGTCTTTCTGCTGAGCACTGTTGCTTTTTCCCTTGGAAGTTCCCTTGCAAGGGAACAAGTAACTACCTTCCTCAAAGTTTAAGGTGCAAGGCAGAGGCATCTTTTAAAATTTAATTGTCCTAGTCTGACAGGAGAATCGCTTGAACCTGGGAGGCAGAGGTTGCGGTGAGGTGAGATTGCGCCATTGCACTCCAGCCTGTACAAGAAGAGCAAGACTCCGTCTCAAAAAAAAAATTAATAATAATAATAATAATTAATTTTCCTAGTCTGAAATGAATTTATTTGTATCTGCTTTTGACCTATTGAAGAAACCATGTCAACTTTCTCACCTCACACCCAAGACAGTCCTAAATATACTGAGGTACTCAGAAGAAAACAGATAGAATGGCCAATGAGTCCTGAGCTATATTTCTCATTGTGACACACAGGATAGTCTTGAACTTCTACAGCAAAGAGACCTGCATCCAAGTTATTGCTTTGGATCCTGGCTATGTAAATTTGGACAAGTTATTTCTTCTCTCTTGTTCTCAATTTTTCTAGCTATAAAAAAAAATGACAACAATCTCTCTATAATAGAGAGAAAAATGAGATAAAATATGTAAAGTAAAATATGTAAAATGCCCAGGATCATGACCATAACCACTACAAGGCAACATTTCAATAACACTAATTCATTTCTCTTATATGATTCATTCTAGGAGCTTTCAGTTCCCTTGTGGAAGATAATGCTGATATGCAAATATTTAAAATGCAAGGACAGATGTATTAGATGTCATGAAAGGGAAAAAATAGTACTCCTCTTAAGAGTCAGAAGAAAGAGTGGTTACTTTTGGCATGAAGGATCAATGACACTTCCACAACAATGGGGACATTTAGTAGATATTGACACCTAGGATTCCAATAGGAGGATACCAAGAAAATGGAAGAAAGGAATGGCATAAGCAAAAACAGAAATGCATGACATTAGTCTTATATGGGTGAGCTACTGAAAATGTACGATACTTGGCTCCAAAATTTGATGGGAACCTGATTAGAGAAGGCAATGGTTATCAGAGGCTAATACTTTGGAGCTTTATCCCTGAATGTTTTTGAAGAAAATAAAAGAGGGGCAGTAAAAAAAGATGCTGGGAATATTCATCTGTAGAATGACTCATTAGAGGTAAAGAAGATCAGTGAAAAAGAAGATAACATAGTCAACATGAGAGGTAATGTTAATTGCTATCACTACATTTAGTTAGCCTTGCAAAAAGTTTAGTTGCCTTTTAATCCTCAGAAACAGATGTTGGTTTGATTCCCATTGCAGCTGATTTCTGTGACACTTCTTTCCCAAGGCAGCCATAGTTACAATAAAACTAATTTTTAAAATTTCAGAACGATTTTTTTACTCTGGCTTTTAGATATGACCTTCATAGGAGGCATGACGTCTGTGGAGATGGAATTATTTGCTTGACCAGAAATCAATGGCCATTAATCAGCTGCAAGGCAATTCTGGAAAGATTTTTAGTTGGAGCAGCTATCGATATCAACAACTGATATGGGAGAAAGAGAGAGGGGAGTTACAGAGAAAGCAGAAGATGCAAAAAGGAATATTTTCTGATTTCTGAGTGCTTACCATTGGATGAGGAACAGACAGGCTACTATGAAACCAACAGAAAAAAAGACAAGGCTATAAAGATGAATTATTTAGATAGGCTCAGGCTAGATATCAGTGCTGGGGAAGATGGGCAGCAACATAAAAAATTGCTGGAAAAAGAGCTCCAATAATGTATGTTTAAATTAATAACTTTTCTGAAGAACAAGAGTAAAAAAATAGTTTTAAATGAAGGTACAAATTTTAAGGCTAAAAACAGAGGGACAGAAGCAGAAATTTAAAAATGACCAAACCTACAGAAAATATTTCCAGATAATGAAATTTGTGTGTTGCTTTGCTTTTTGCACATCAGTTGAAGATGTTTACCAGAAAACAAAAAGGTATTTAGGGGTCCAACAGCAAATATTTCAGATAATTTTAGCATGGACGTAAAGCTTAAGAGACATTTCTAACTGGTCTCTTCAGGATTCCAGAATCAAGTTGAGTAACTCATTACAGAAAGGAATGAAGCAACATTCAGTGGGGAATCAACATTCCAATTCTAGGAGTCTCTTGTTTCCTCTTCTGTCTTCACAGATGACACAGTTGATGGCCAGTGGGAATCAGACAATGGTGACTGAGTTCCTCTTCTCTATATTCCTGCATCCTCAAAGAGGTGGACTCTCATTCTTTATTCCCTTGCTTCTCATCTATGGATTCATCCTAACTGGAAATCTAATAATGTTCATTGTCATCCAGTTGGACATGGCCCTGCACACCCCTATGTATTTCTTTATCAGTGTCCTCTCCTTCCTGGAGATCTGCTATACCACAACCACCATCCCCAAGATGCTGTCCTGCCTAATCAGTGAGCAGAAGAGCATCTCCGTGGCTGGCTGCCTCCTGCAGATGTACTTTTTCCACTCACTTGGTATCGCAGAAGGCTGTATCCTGACAGCAATGGCCATTGACAGGTACCTAGCTATATGCAATCCTCTCCGTTACCCAGCCATCATGACTCCCAAGCTTTGTATCCAGCTGACAGTTGGATCCTGCTTCTGTGGCTTCCTCCTTGTGCTTCCTGAGATTGCATGGATTGCCACCTTGCCTTTCTGTGGCTCCAACCAGATCCACCAGATATTCTGTGATTTCACACCTGTGCTGAGCTTGGCCTGCACAGATACATCCCTAGTGGTCATTGTGGATGCCATCCATGCAGTGGAAATTGTAGCCTCCTTCCTGGTCATTGCTCTATCCTACATCCGGATTATTATGGTGATTCTGGGAATGCACTCAACTGAAGGTCGTCACAAGGCCTTATCCACCTGTGCTGCTCACCTTACTGTGTTCTTGTTATTTTTTGGCAGTGTGGCTGTCATGTATTTGAGATTCTCAGCCACCTACTCAGTGTTTTGGGACACAGCAATTGCTGTCACCTTTGTTATCCTTGCTCCCTTTTTCAACCCCATCATATATAGCCTGAGAAACAAGGACATGAAAGAGGCTATTGGAAGGCTTTTCCACTATCAGAAGAGGGCTAGTTGGGCTGGGAAATAGACACAGATCCTGGAGACTCTAAAAAGCCTCTTGGAAGAGCAAAATTTCACTGTTTACTTATCTTTTCCATGTCGACCCTCTTTTCCTATTGCTGCAGCTACTTGTTCTATTATTTTTTAAAAGAATGATAAACTGCTATCAGGGGAAAACCCCACCCCCAATATTTATCATGGGTTCTTTTCTATTTCCCTAAGCATGTCGGCTGGTTTGAGAGACAAAGGGAAAGAGTACGAGAGAGAAATTTTAAAGGTGGGTGTCCGGGGGAGACATCACACGTCAGCCGTTTCCATGATGCTCCCTGAGCGGTAAAACCAGCAAGTTTTTATTAGCAATTTTCAACAGGGGAGGGAGTGCACGAATAGGGTGTGGGTCACAGAGATCACATACTTCACAAGGTAATAAAATATCACAAAGCAAATGGAGGCAGGGCGAGATCACAGGATCACCGGATGGGGCAAAATTAAAATCGCTAATGAAGTTTCGGGCACGCATTGTCATTGATAACATCTTATCAGGAAACAGGATTTGAGAGCAGATAATCTGACCAAAATTTATTAGGCAGGAATTTCCTCATCCTAATAAGCCTGGGAGCGCTACAGGAGACTGGGGCTTATTTCATCCCTTCAGCTTTGACTGTAAAAGGCAGCCACCTTAAGGGGGCCGTCTATAGACCTACCCTCAGGGTGCATTCTCTTTCTCAGGGATGTTCCTTGCTGAGAAAAAGAATTCAGCGATATTTCTCCTATTTGCCTTTGAAAGAAGAGAAATATGACTCTGTTCCGTCTGGCTCCCTGGCAGTCAGAAGTCTTCTCTCTCTTGTTCCCTGAACATTGTTGTTATCCTGTTCTTTTATCAAGATGCCCAGATTTCATATTGTTCAAACACATACACTCTACAAACAATTTGTGCAGTTAACGCAATCAACACAGGGTCCTGAGGAGACATTCATCCTCTTCAGCTTACGAAGATGATGGGATTAAGAGATTAAAGACAGGCATAGGAAATCACAAGGGTATTGATTGGGGAAGTGATAAGTGTCCATGAAATCTTCACAATTTATGTTCAGAGATTGCAGTAAAAACAGGTGTAAGAAATTATAAAAGTATTAATTTGGGGAACTAATAAATGTCCATGAAATCATCACAAATTATGTTCTTCTGCCACAGCTTCAGTCGGTCCCTCCGTTTGGGGTCCCTGACTTCCCGCAACAAACTGCTGTATACAGGCTGTGGATGGTAAGTGGATGGCCCGTTTAAGTCAATGCCCATACTATGCTTGTGGTAGCTGAAGCAGTATAGATGGACTCTTGCTTTTAACACAGGTTGGCTTCCTCCTTGCACTCTAGCAGCAAGGCTCCTGCTAGTCTCTTCAGTGATGTGACATGCTAGTGGAGCCGGGAAGCAGAATAGAAGAGGTATGACAGACAAGAAAGTTCTGAGAATTGCTACTGCTAACTTCCCCAATACCCTTTCTGGAAATGCATCCCCGTCATTTGGCATTCCATATAAATAAATCGTTTCCTGATACTAGAGATTGGTCTTCTCCACTTTTAGCTCATTTAATTCCCAAACTCATTTCAGCAAACGTGAACTGATTATGTACATGATGTGTTACAGAATTTTAGACCCCAAGGGGTTCCACAAAAATTAATAACAATAACAGTCTACTACATGTCTTGAGCACATTACTATTTAAAATATTTTCACAGGTATAAATCCTCTTGAAATCTAAAATACCCTGAAGTAAATGGGTCAGGGATCACTATTATTTAAATCTTGAAACTAAAGCTCACAGAATAATGACTTGCCTAAGGTCATATACATAGTGACAGAGCTGGGATTTAACCTTAGGTACTCTACTGTATTCTCTGTCCCCAATAAATATATAAGTTTGTGTAATTTACTTGATGTTCAAAAAGCTAAATTGTGCAAACTTCTTTTCTCCAAAGTTTAATGAAACCTCACCAGTTTTCAACGAGTCCTAGGAGTTAATGATTCTTTCCTCCATGAATTCCCCAGCCCTCATGTGATTGTGGCATCATGGAAAGACTATGGGACAAGAAGATTTAAGGACCGTATTTTATACCTTTTTCTGACACTAAGTTGTGCCATTTTGGATGATCCACTTAATTTGCTGGCCTTTAGCTTCCTCTATAATTATGTGGTTGGATTAGATCAGTGATTGCTCAAACCAATCATTAACATTTGTGGTTCAGAAAATCTGAAAGTGAAGCCTGGCCTTTTGCATTTCTAAAAATCTCCCAGAAAATTCAGATGATGGGTAAGATTTAGGAACAGCTGTGCTGGATGATCACTAAGATCATTTCTAGTCCTGAGGCTATTTAATACTCATTTTTAACAATTTCCTAACATGTATTATCTCATTTATCATCAACAATTCTATTTAATAAATATGAACTTTTTACATGAGAAACATGATACACAGAGTTGCAATAACTAGTCCAAGTACACAGAGATAATTATTTTGAATCTAAGGCAGAAATTAATTATGTCTGGTCCCAGAGCCATGTCTTTATTGACCATGATCTCATACCTAGTTCACAGGCTTTCATCCTAATCCCTAAACTTAAGAAAAGTTCTAAAGGAAATATGGTATTCAATAAGTAAATGCAATGACAAATTATCATACATTAAGTGGTGAAAGGGTTTATTCCTCGAGTCATCAAGATTTATTTATTTTTTAAAAGTTTGAGTAGAAATTCTATGGCACCCTGTTAGGTGCAGAGGATTCACTTAGTGGCTATCATATGAGTGGTCTTGCCTTTGGAGGCCTTGGAGTCTAATGAATCATTATTGCTGCTATTAATGAGAATGTCATTACCCATAAAATTTAAAGTTTTTCTTGTCATGAGATGAGATAATCCCTATGGACTCATTGTTCCCAACCCTAGGCCATTTTATTTCCTCTAAACCTTCTGAAGTTTTTTTGTGTGTGTTTGAAACCTCTTTAGATGTGTACCCTTTTTAATTCTCTTCTCTCTCTCAACCCTGCACATTGATTCTTTTCACAAAGATATCCTTAACCTTTATGACTGAACCTCAGAAATAATTATTTTTTAATACTGTTGCCCCCAGCTTCTCAACCTGGTTCCAAACTACTGCAGTCTTTAAGAAAGATTCCTCACACTAATATCTCTGGCACTGATTTTAGGACCAATATTGGCCCTTATTTTGATATGTTTTTTTTTTCTTTTTGTTTCTCTTGCTATTAATATAGTTTTGTTTGACCCACATCTCTCATTAGACTAAGTAGGGGTTCACTTATAGCAGAAACGTTTTCTCATCCTTCTGATTGCCAGAACACAGTATATAATTCTGCAGATTATCTGTCAACTATCCAAGCTTTGTTCTTGGCTAGTGCACCAACTGACTGACAGGTTGGGCTGGCTGAGAGAATTGGTGGATCAAGGCCTGTGGGAAGAAATGAGATAGAGTGAGAAGGGTCAGCCTTTGAGGTCAATGATAAGCAATGCACATATCGGCCTAAGATAACAGAAGGAGAAGGAGTAAAGAATGGAAAACTTGCCACCCAAGTGGAAACAGAACTCAAAGGAGCCAGGCTAAAATAATAAGTCTATCCAGATCCTTCAGTACTTTATTTTTAGGTACCCCTCTTAATTTCTTCTTAGTGCCAGCCTTAGTTCAGTATAGGGCTCTCTCCTATTAGTTTGGCATTCTTACCTTTTCCTTAAGGTCATCTGTGTAAAAGAATAGTCATTTGCCCTCATTTGCTCTGAACCTGAAGTTACCTTGGAAGACATCTAGTTCTGTCTTTAGGTCTTTGAAGAATCACCACACTGTCTTCCACAATGGCTGAACGAATTTACACTCCCATCTACAGTGTATAAGCATTCCTTTTTCTCTACAGTCTCGCTACCATCTGTTATTTTTTGATATTTTAATAATAGCCATTCTGACTGGTGTGAGATGGTATCTGTTCATGTTCTTTGCCTACTTCTTAATCAGGCTGTTTGTTTTCTGTTGTAAATTTGTTTAAGTTCCTTATAGATGTTGGATATTAGACCTTTGTCAGATGCATATATACCCAAAGGAATATAAAGCATTTTTTTTATAAAGACACATGCACATGTATGTTCACTGAACCACTATTCACAGTAGTAAAGGCATGGAATCAACCCAAATGCCCATCAATGATAGACTGGGTAAAGAAAATGTGGTACATACACACCATGGAATACCATGCAGCCATAAAAAGGAATGAGACCATATTCTTTGCAGGGACATTGATGGAGTTGGAGGCCATTATCCTCAGCAAACTAACACAGGAACAGAAAACCGAGTACTGCATGTTCTCACTTATAAGTGGGAGCTAAATGATGAGAACACATGGACGTGTGGAGGGGAACAACACACATTGGAAACTTCCAGAAAGTGGAGAGTGAGAGGAGGGAGAGGAGCAGAAAAAATAACTAATGGGTGCTAGGCTTAATCCCTGGGTCATGAAATAATCTGTACAACAAACCTCTATGACACAAGTTTACCTATATTACAAACCTGCACACGTACCCCTGAACTTAGAATAAAAGTTAAAAAAAGACATCTATTTTTTTCTACATCTAAATATGTGAACTCCTCATCAGCATATGACAAAAAAGGTAATTTAGCCTCTGCTTGAACATTTAACTAAGGTGGCTTTCCCATTGTTAACTAGTTCCAATAACCAGAAAGCTTCTCTTTATTAGAGTAGACTTAAGGTCTCATTAAGACTGAGAACTTCAAAATCCTAATGTCTAAAGATTAATCATGGCTTTTCCACTAACCAGCTTTACAACCTTGAAAACTTTTACAACCTTGAAAACTGACACAGGTGTTCTGGGTCTTAATATTTCTATCTATATTATGGGAGTTTCATAGATTGTAAAGACTATATATATAATATATGTTATATATATATAATCATATATACATATAAAAATACTGAGCACAGTGCCTATAATGTTTAGCAGTTATTTTTTACTATTGTTATGAGACAAAAATTACTTATAGGGCCAACATGTTGGAAAAGTCCAGAGGATGCTATTAAATCTTTAGTTTCTGCTTTCTGAAATCCTAGTAGCAATAGCTGAGTTCCCCAAATTTCACAAAATGACTTTCTCAGGGCCAAGAACTGAAACCGTTACATAATATTTTGATACAAACAAAACAGCAATTTACCATTTCACAGGTAGAAAATGCTATGGTTCATGCCTGTAACACCAATTATTTAGGAGGTTGAGGAGGGAGGATTGCTTGAGGCCAGGAGTTTGAGGCTGCAGTGATCAATACACTCCAACCTGGTCAACAGAGTAAGACCCCAACTCCAAAAAAAAAAAAAATAGAAAGAAATAGAGTCCCATTTATGATGCAGCATTGTTCCTTCATGTCAGAAATTTATTAACTTTCATAAGACACAGTTATTTTTATTTTGGACTTGGAAAATTATCAGTCTTGTAATTGAATGCTTTAGTGAAAGAGTCAAAAACTCTCAGAGTATGGGGTTAAACGATGCTTCTCTAAAACTGGGGCAAAGAACATCATTCTCTCAGTTTAAATCATTTTCTTTAAACAGGGAGTGAAGTTCCAAGGAGCAAAGCACCCTGGCAGCTGCTCAGCCACTGCATTTTTGTTTCCAAACCCATAACCTAGTTGTTATGTTTTAAACTATTACTGTTATATCTTAGTCCTTTTCCTTTCCTTCCCTGGTCCTTTTAAAGATTAGAGAAACCTAGCCTGGAAGGATGAATACTTTTCTTAATTCAGAGTCCCTGACTCTGACTTACTCAATAGTTTTGGCAAGTTGTTTCATCTACCAAGTTCTGAATTTCTAATATTTCAGAATAGATACAATAGTTGCTATGCATGCTTTCATAAAAATGGCTAACTGACTTATTCTTCAGTTTTCAGTTTAAATGCAACTTTCTCATGGAAAGAATGCATGGTTATCTTAATACTACTTCCTGCAATTATAATTAATTATAACTAATTATAAATTAATTGTAATTTTAACATTTATATTCTCAACTCTTTTAAAACACCCTAAAGATAGGACCTGGACATATATATGTCTTGTTCATTGCTTTTGTAGGGCTGACACTGCGTCTGATATATAGTAAGAGCTAAATAAACGTGTTAAATTGAATGTATGGATGGATGAATACCTTTAAAAGTGTGGTGTTAAAAATACTTTGTGATCTTCTTAGGAAGTTCTATAGAATTCAAAGATTTCTTGTAGCTAATATTTGATCCTCCATTCGTGGAAGGACACATAAAGAATACATAATATTAGCTATTAATTAAATCCCCAGATCTTTCATATGCCATACTTTAGAATTATTTTTCACATGTTTCAAGAAATAATTAGCCATCTCTTAAATAAAGAAATGGTCTAACGTAAAAGTAATCCTATTTCTTGCCACTGACTCGACTCCCATACTTTCTTACATTACACTGGGCATAGATATTAGGACCACTAAGACAGGTACATGAAACTTGTCCAAACAGAACTGTGACAAACTATACTTTTCAAGTACACTATACTTGTATACTATACAAGTATTCCTTCTGGCTAGTTTGCTCCTTTCCTTTGGGGAAAACACCTGGAAAGTATTTTTGTTTATTTATGTTTTACTAGATATTGTTCTAAGACTCAGAGTAATGATGAGAGGTCTTGCAGAATAAAATAAAAATAAGTCCTTATTTATTTACTATCACCTACATGTCAGACACTGTGCACTGTGGTTTACAAATCTTAACACTAATATTCAAAAGACTCTTCAAGAAAATATCGTTATCAAATAATGAAATTAAGACTCAGAGATGCTAAGTTACTTTCTAAAGATTAAGTATTTAGCAAGTGACTGAACAAAATATGATTTAAATCCAGATATATGTGAATTCAAAAAACATGCTTTTTTCTACTGTACCAGTCTTCTCCACATGAAATGATTACAAGTGGTACAAAAAACATCATGAATTTCATATTCTAAATTTTATTTAGCACATTTTGTTTAGGACATGACTGACTATATTTACATTAAGTCAAGTAAATTTGAAAAATGCCTATATATATATAATAGGTAAGACACAAATTTTAGAAAATCCTAAGTATGATACATAAACATCTGAGTTTTGAAAATCACTGCACCACATCATGTTGAAGGGATGTGTACTTTCCCTAGTCTCTGGTCTCAAACCGAATGTGGCTCCAGCAGACAGTATGAAGGTCGCTGTAACACTGAAAGTCAGTCAGCACTTGCTGCAGCTGCACCACCCCACATAGAAAAGCACTGAATTTTTGGTTTCTCATCTCTGGCCACTGTTGATCCCTGCGGTCACCATACCCTCAGGTCCAGCCTTGGCCTACTCCCAGCCCCAACTCATGCCAATATCCCAATTCTCTTTAGCTGCCTCCTCATAGCCTCCTTGATCTCCTTGTTGCGCAAGCTGTAGATGAAGGGATTGAGGAAGGGTGTGAGCACTGAGTAGACCACTGCCAGGGCCCGGTCATAGTCCAGTGAGTAACTCTTCCTCAGCCGCACATACATGAAGAGAATGCTCCCATAGAAGACGAGAACCACAGTGAGGTGGGAAGCACACGTGGAGAAGGCCTTCCTCTTGCCGGCAGCTGAGGGAATTCTGAGCACTGTGCAGATGATCCGCACATAGGAGCAGAGGATCAGCAAGAAGGTGGCTAGGATCTTGCATGAATTTATAACAAAATCTACTAGGACATTTATAGACGTATCAGTGCAAGCCAAACTCAGTAGAGGAGGGAAATCACAAAAGATGTGCTGAATGCGATTGGGGCCACAGAATGGGACGCGTGAAATCAAGGAAATTTCAACTACTGGCCCAGCCAAGCCTCCCAACCAACAGCCAATGGCAATCTCTGCACAGAGTGTTGGGGTCATGAGGGTTGGGTAGTGGAGGGGCCGGCAGATGGCTAAATACCTATCGTAGGCCATAGCTGTCAGGAGATAGCACTCAGTTGCTCCAAAGGAGTGAAAGAAATAGATCTGCAGGAGACACCCAGAGAACGAAATGGTCTTTTTCTCACTGAGCAAGTTTGCCAGCATCTTAGGGATGGTGGCAGCTGTATAGCCAAGCTCTGAGAAGGAGAGAATGCTGATAAAGTGGTACATGGGTGCGTGAAGCTGGGACTCCAGGCAGACCACCAGGAATATCAGCAGGTTTCCCAACATAGTTGTGAGATAAACGAGAAGCAACAGGAGAAAGAGATAAATCTGGACTCCCTGGAGATGGGGGAAGCCCAGGATGATGAATTCTGTTACCTGGCTCCAGTTCCCTGTGTCCATTGCTCACCATTCATGTCCCTAGATGTGAAGTGTGGAAGGACAGGAAAGAAAGTTGAACTATAGAGGTTCTAACAAGAAGGCAATCCTCAAATTAC
The DNA here is from genome assembly GCF_003255815.1 of Theropithecus gelada. Lineage (NCBI taxonomy): Eukaryota > Metazoa > Chordata > Mammalia > Primates > Cercopithecidae > Theropithecus > Theropithecus gelada. The sequence continues at coordinate 24,310,179 of NC_037668.1, forward strand.
TATTGCCCTCCCTTCACTCACCTCCAAAGTAAAACCCTCTCAATAAATGCTTTGAGAGGTCAACATTTCAATTCCATGCGTCCCTGCCCTTCCTGTCAACAGCCTCCTTCAGACTATTCACCCTTATTTTTAGTCTTCCCTGACTAACACAGCTCATTTTTGGCCTTCCTAATCCATCCTGTAACCCAGTTGATTTTCTCAGTAGAATCTATATAGATTTTAGATATTTAAGTGTTTCTAATCCAAGGTATATATTAACATTTATACATATTGTTCGTCTAAGATACAAATCATCATTTATACTGATAATATATTGATACTGTACTGGACCAAATATATATAATTTGAATATTATTTTCTAACTTCTTATTTTAATTTGTTTTCTTCTTCAACTTTCTGGCTACCAAAGAATCAATTGTTTTCCCTTCTGCTCCCTCCTATTCCTTTACGAGAACTCAGGTCTGCTAGCATCTTTCAGGGGCATGTAGGTCAGAATTTAGACCTCTTTTGGACACTGGTGAGAGCCCCAGTCAAAAATAAGAAGGTTGGAGTAAATAAAAGAGCCAAAGAAAGACAGGAGAAAAATATGTCTTTCTGCATTTCAGCTTCAGACTTTGGCCACTTCATCAATTCTTCCTGCCATTTCCCCCTCTATCAACTTCAAATGCTCTTTTCTGGTTTATTGCTTCTGTAGATATTACATATACATGCTCTGCTGTGTTGAGGTCCATGTAACAACAATTGAGTATTTTCAGTACTCTAGGTATTATACTTAGAACAGGGACTAAACAGATAAATAAAATGCGGCACCTGATGCTAACAAACTAATATTCTAATACAGAGTATAGAGAAACAACTAACTATTATACAACTCTTTCATGAAATACTCTATCAACATAAAAACCTGCTATTATTCTCATTTACTAAACAAACAAAAAAGCAAGAGCCTTAAATTCTTTCTCTTTACTCATCCCACAGCCACTGCTCTATTTCTATGTCCCTAAAAGAAAACTCTTCCAAGAGTCGGCTATATGCATTGCCTTTAATGTCTCTCTTTAAGTTCCTTCTTAAACCCACTCTAATTAGATTTGCACTACCACCACTCCATTAAAACCTCCTTTCTCATAGACATTAATTATCTAAGATTTCCTGGATCCAGCGGTCATTTCTCACTCTTCAGCTTATTTCGACTATCTATGTATCTTGACAGTGTTGATTTATCCTGCCTGTTCACACACTTCCTTCACTTGATTCTCAGGGTACTATACTTTTGGTTACTTTCTATCTTATTAGTCATTCTTTCTCATTCTGCATCATTAGTTTCTCCTCCATGCCCCACCCTTTCAATGTCACAGTGCCCATGGTCCATGTTTAATCTTTTCTTTTCTCTTCTATATAAACTCAACTCATCTGCTAACACTATCCAATACCAGAGCTTTAAACACTATAAATGTGTTGAAGACATCCAAATCCATATCTCAGGCAATATTTTTCTCCCCTACTCCAGACTTATATATTTCACTACCTACTCACATCTCCTCTTGGGAGTCTAAGAGCCATCTCAAACTGAACTCCTGGGGGCTCTACCCCTAGTCTTCCCCATCACAAATGATGGCAACCAATCTTCCAACTGACAAACTAAACTCCTGCAGTCATCCTTGTTTCTGTCTTTTTCTCATATATCCAGGAACTGACTGTGTTTTACCACCTTGGTCCAAGTCACTTTTATCTTGCCTCTGTTACTGTAATTGACTCCTAACAGATCTCCCTACTTGCATTTGTCCACTTGTAGCCTCATCTTAACACAGCAGAGTGATCCTGTTAAATTTTAAATTAGGTTCTGTGTTTCCATTGATCAAATGTGTTCAGTGACATATCATTTAACAACCTTTGCTGTAGCTCTTTCTTTCTTCTTGAATCTCTTTCACCATTTGGATAGCTCTTTCATTGATTTTATCTTTGCTCAAATTTCACCAGCTCAACTACCTGGGCCACCCTATATAACAGCAGTGTGCCTCCATCCTTACATCCATATTCCGTACTGCTATTGCCTTTCTCTACTTAACTTTTAACTTTTTTTCCAGAGGACTTATCATGTTCTAACCTGTAAAATGTACTTATTTCTTATTCCTATTGTTTGTTGGTTCTCTCCTCTTTGAGAGTATAAGTTCCTTATGGGCAAAGCTTTTTTTCTTTTCTATTTTGTTTACTGGTGTATGTCAAGTCCTTAGAGCCATGTCTGAAATATAGTTACAACAACTCAATAAATATTTACATAATTAATATGCAGATCAATTAAGATAACTGCTAATTTGCATATGCAGTAGGAGTTACGAGCCATGGGCTGGATATGGAGATAAATCAGGAAAATTTCATAGAACACATACTTTATTATTATTATTATTTTTGGAGACAGCATCTCACTCTATCACCCAGGCTGGAGTGCAGTGGCAGGATCTCTGCTCACTGTAGCCTTGACCTCCTTGGCTCACGCAATCCTCCTGCCTCTGCCTTCGCAAGTAGCTGGGACTACAGGTATGCGCCACCACGCCTAGCAAATTTTTGTGTGTTTGGTAGAGACAGGGTTTAGCCATGTTGCTCAGGCTGGTCTTGAATTCCTGGGCTCAAGTGATCCGCCTGCTTTGGCCTCTAAAAGTGCTGGGATTACAGGCATAAGCCACCTTGCCTTGCCAGAATATATAATTTTTATTTGAAGTGAATAAAGTGTCAGAATTTTTTAGATGGAAAAATGAAAAAACAGTATTTGAAACAAAAGGGAGTGCTTGTGCAAAGGCCAAGAGTTACGAAAGACACCGAGTCTTCTCCTTCTGCCTTCCAGTCTTCTTATCACTTCTTCCCTCTCCAGGATCCTAAAATTCATCCAGACTAACTTTGTTTACTCTGATTTTTCTTGGCATTTTTCTAAACCTAGGGAGCATGTCCATCCCATACACAAAAGCCTTTCTCAATACAAGACTTAATATAGGATGTTTCTCTACTAAGATTCCAGAGAACTACTTCTGGGCCAAACTTTTATATGGATGATTTTGCTCTAGCACAATTACTTTATTATCCAAAATTTCTTTGTCTTAGTTTTTCTCACTGCATATCCATCCCTATCCACTGCCCAATTCTGCCTTCTGTTTCCTTCGAGTCTTGGATGCATACCTGCCTTCTATAAAGGATTATCCCTAAATGTCTACTTCTTCTCAGACCCTTATTTTCTAGATGTTCTACATTCCTTCCCTTCTAAACATAAATAAAAGGTTCTATTCTAGAGCTGCCTCTTTCCTTCTCTGGCCTCCAGTCCCACTCACAGATGAGTTGTCTAGACTCTGAACCCTTAACTAAATTTTCAGATCTACATAGATGGCTGGTCAGGAGATTGAATATGAGAAGCCAGTATCTTGTCCTCTCCTTTCTAAGAAGGTAAAGTTTCCACATAACTCCAAATACTTATTATCACACTATACATTGTATCATCACTCATTAATGACCAGCTATTTTTCACTCCCTCCATACTCTGCCTAAGCAATCAAAGTCATCAGGATCAGATCAAGTATTATTTTCCATGGAAAACTGGCACCCCCAACTCCCTCATCTTACAAGTTCACAGTTCTCAGAGGTTTGGACCATTTCCTTCTCTTCTTCACACCCCCTTTAAGATGGCAAAAATACTGATGGTTTTCCCTTTTTAAAAAAAAATTTATTTTATTATTTCTAATTATGATTGTAACTTCTAGTACAGATAAACCTTAAGTTAGTGTTGAAAAAAGCTTTAGGAACTATGCCTCTCCAGTGGCCCCCATAATTTTGGATTTCATTGGATTGTTAGAATATCTTAAATGTATTATATATTTCCAACAGTTCATAAAAAGAAAAGACCTTTAAATATCACAAAAAGGAAGGCTAAAATAGAAGGATAAATCATGCGTATCAAACTTCATATTGTACTTATGTTTCTAATTTTGGTTCAGCCCAGCAAAAACTGATATCTTCTCACTCATAAAGGAATTCATGTGCCCACAAATGGGCATCCACCCTCTGCCTGGATTTACAGCACTGGAAGCTTCCTGACCCATAAGACATTTCTCTCCATTTTTGAAATGCTTTAGTTTACAACTGTCCCTTCCAATGACCAGAAACCTGGCTTTCACCATTATTCTTTGCTTTGCTCTGTGATACAACCCTACTGCTCTGGTCCAGAGTCATGTTTTTAAATACTCTTTTCATCACCATTATAGCAATTTCAGTGTTTGCCAAGTGAGTTTCAGTATTTAGCCTAGACTCCTTTGTTTGCAGTGTACCCTCTCTAGAAATACGCTTTATCTTTTATCAATCTGAAGACACTTGAACCATTTTCTAGCTCAAGTCTGTCATTTTTTCCCCTAACCATCTAAGTTAAATACTGTTCTTTCACACTTCTAAATTCTCAGTAGTACTTTCTCACTGTCCCCCCAATTATATCCTGTAATGCACTGCAATTATTTTCCATGCATATGTCTTATCACTCCGAAGCAACTCTCTGTGAGCTTCTTGAAATTAATGAGGAAACTTTATACCATGTCGTACCTCCTAGAGTACTTAGCACAATGCCTGATATATCAGAGTTATGGTGGGTAATGAAAAAGAGGGTGATCGAGATGACTTGCGTATCTCTTCCACTCATCTGTTACTCATCTACTCCCATTTCCTGATATTGGAATCAGGGCTCTCTTAAAACCTACCACATATACAAATTTACATTTATCTTACTTAGGTCCATTGAAATCCTAGTTTATTCCCCTAATTCTAGAAAGCTTTTAGAATATATGCCTTGCATTATTTTCTTCAGATACCACAGCTGCATTATTCATAGTTCATAATTGTTTAGGCATAGGGCCAAAGATCTGGGGGTGAGAAGGGGGATACAATTTTAGAGATTATCTCACTCAATGTCTTCATTTAAAAAAAAAAAAAAACAACAACAACCAAAAAAACTGGAATCCAGAAAGGGGAGAAGACTTGTTCCAGTTTACACAGTTAATTAAAATTATAGTCAATTTACTAATTTTGAAGCCAGACTCTTCACTATAGCATTTGAAAAGCAGAATAACTGTTTTTTAAAATAGTTTCTGTGTTTGAATTATGTGTTTTATGGACCCTGGTTATTCAAAACCTCTCCATATTTCTGAATCTTCTGGGTCTCTTAGTGATCAGGCTAAGAAGGAATGTGAAGATGAAAATACCTGCTTGATAAAGTCTTACCTAGAGATTGATGCTGGGGAGGGCTCTGCTACAGCTTAACTCTGGGAGCCCGGCCACTGCTCAGAGTCTAAAATTCAAAGAGAACTTCCTGCTCACTTCCTATGTCTCATTTGCAGTATTATACCCAGCCACTCCAGGGGCCTGGAGGGGTTGAAGTTTATCACTTTGATGGAACCTGTGGGAATAAGTTAAACCATAAAACAAATTCTTCTCCCATAAAACCTGGATTCTTGATAGGGTTCTTACAGAGGCAGAAGCCCATGGGCCTTCTGAGCAGACCTCCTGGGGTCACTAAAGTGCTCTCTCAGGAAGGGAACTGACATACAGCAAGTTCATTAGCTAGTAGTCCTTCATTACCTATTAGTTACTACAACAATAACTACCAGTCCAAGTTGAGATAGAACATGTCTCAAGGCAATTACTTCCTTTAGTAAATAACAATAACTGGTGTGAAAACTAGGTTCAAATGGGTTCCTGTATTGCATGACTTGGGAGTAGGCATACAACTTTCAATTATGATAGGATCTTTATAAAATGTAACTGACCTTCTCTGACCCTGAAAGCGTGAGGACAGGGAGACACGGAGGACATAAATACCATTAAGGCCGACTTCTCATCTTGTCTGTTGCTCATATTTAGAGCAGTTACATGTTATCTTACACACTGCATTCTCCTCTCCACTCTAATGTTACCTGCTCCGTAAAGAGTGCTGCTTCAGAACCCTGGATTTCAGTTCCAGCCATTCTTCCAAATACTTATGTGACATTAGGCACTTCGTTAAGCCTTGGTTGGCAATACTGCCAGAAGGGTGGATTTTAAATATTCTTGCCACAAAATAAAAATGATAAGTACTATATGTGAGGTGATAAATATGTTAATTAGCCTAATTTGAGCATTCCACTCTGCATACATGTATCAAAACATCACATATATAATTGTTTGTCAGATAAAAATTTTAAAAAGTATAAAGAAGATTTACTTTCCTCATATAAAAGTAATAATCAAATGTGATAATGTAAAAAGGTACTTACAAACTATAATATAAACTATGAGAAGAATTAAATAATTTTTGTCACTTTCCCCATCCCACCCACACTTTCAATATTCTTCATCCAAGTTTATATTTTTTTTCTATCTCCTACTTTCTTTCTGGAAGATTTTTTTTTTTTCAAACTGAGTTGCAAGTATTTAATATTTTGTTTGTGGTAAACAGATTTTTAACTAATAACATAATTTTTGAGTCAAAGTATTATTTTGTTTTTTGATTTGTACACATAGAGTTTAAGTAATAATTTTATTTACTTAATGACTAAAGGTTTATTCAAGTTTTCTAAATCCCTATAAGGCAATTAAGGGTTAAATAAACCACTACCTTTTAAATTAAATTTTCCACCTTGTCAGTTTCATTTCAATTACTTATTTTCTGTGAACTAGAATATCATCTATTCCTAAAATATGTCCATCAATTCTTCTAGAATATCATCTATCCCTAAAATATGTCCATCAGTTCTGCTACCCTCCCTCCAAATGTTATTCTGTCTCTACTTGTGTTGGGGTAAATGTTTAATGACTGACTTTCCTCTAACAAAGATTCTCTACTTCATTGAACTCTAGTTCTCTTTTTGACTAAACCTCAACCTTGGCTTACAAAATCTATAGACTGTCAGCAAAAATTATTTCATCCACCCTCCCCACCTTCCCTCCCCCACCACATGTATTAAAAGACTTAAACACTGACATAGTTTCTAAGAGCTCAAGGCCATAGATGATCCTAGCATCTCTTTAAGTGCCTGCCTGAGAAAATTCAAAGCTACCAAAATAATTTATGTCTATGTGTGTGTGTGCGTGTGTGTGTGTTTGTGTGTGTGTATATATTTTTATATCTGTATATTACTGATTAAATCTGTCCTTACCACTTTAGCGTCTGCATTGTTTAGCTTTGACATAGCCTACCATTTTTAAAAAGGCCCTGATTTATAACATTTGCTGATTGGCATAGTGCTAATACTCCCACTGTATCTAATTCCAAGCTATTGGTGCCGCAGAATTTCTAATAAGTTGTCAATCATTTCTCAAAAACTATGAGCAGACTTTAGCACATAACTGCCGGTCTTTTTTATGTTGTCACATGACTTGAACCTATAACTCCATTGACTTCCTCAGTACTAACTAACCTCTCACCCTCTTGTAATGTCTTTTACCACCACTGTTCACAGAAAATGACTGTATATAGCAAAAATAGTAGCAATGTACTGTGTGTTTATTTTACAAAAATATATGATAAAATAGTGTGGATGACAGCAGGGAGGATTTGGAATAAAGGACATACATATATGTGCAAAGGTTCTCTACCTAGTTCATGAATCTGGTGAGACAAAACACATAACAAATCAAGAAAAGCAGATTTGTTACTCATAGACAGGCAGCAATGAGAAACAGAAGCCTGGGGTTCATGACAAGCCCATTCCCACAGCTCAGGAAAGCTTCCCAGACTGAATGGACTTTTACTACACATGCCCCACATTGCACCACAGCGGAGGGACCCAAAAAGCACTAGTGTTTGGAAAACGGATAGACAGTTAATTATAAACATACATTTATCATGCGTCCTAGCAATCCTACACTTATGCATTTTCTCAAATGACATTAAAATGTATGTTTACACATAACCATATCATGTTAAAAATGAATATTATCTAGAGATAGCTTACCGGCCCACCAAAGTCTGTGAGTAAAAAAATAAATACAGATCCAGAAAAGATAACCTCGTATGATGCACGGTGACTAAGTAAGGACCAGCTACCAGTATTATCCAAGGAAATTCAAAAGGCAGATATAGACAAGTTGAGGTGGGATGTGCAGAAAACAGGTGAGTACAACTAGGGAAGACCAATGCATTCTGTGGAAGAGTGAGTTTCGGTAATGATTAGAATCATTATGTCATTGTTAAAGGCCAAATATGTTATTGACCAGGTGTGGGTAAGATTCATTACATGTTTCATTCATTACACTTGCATTGAATACTCATCCTATTTAGGTGCTGTGCTAGATTCTGGACATACAACAAATTAAAAAACTGAAATAATTTGAGATGAAATCTAGTTTATAGATGCTTGTAGGAAAGAATGACAAACCATATGTATCTATACATACATAAATGTCCACAAACACATAAATTGCCATACATATTTTGAAGAGAAGCAAAACACACTTCAGAGATAAAAATGAGTGACATAAATTAGACTGAGTGTTCAGAAGTCCTCTCAAAGCAGGCATCACTGGAAATTGATATTTGAACAGAAAAATCACACAATTAAGAGGAGTGAGCCAAATGAAATATTGGGGAAAAAACAGGGTGAAGATCCTGAAGCCAGAAAAATCCGTAATGTATTTGAAGACCTGAAAGGTAATCAGGTAGCTAGGGAAGAGGGAGCTGAGGGAGAAGAGGTATGAGTCTATGTTGGAGAGGAAGGCAGGGAAGAATTTTGTTTAGCCTTATAAAGTATGGTGAGGCTTTGAATTTTATCTTAAGGGCAATTGAGAATTTCTCATGTTTTTATAAAATGGTATATACAATTCAGATTTCAAATACATTAATTTATATTTTGTGTGGAAAATATATTAGAATAGAATGAGAGTAGGAGAAAGGAATGTGGGTAGAATATTATTATATTAATCCAGTTGAGAGATGTTGGCAATTTACACCAGGGTAGAAACACTAAAGTGAATAAGAAATAAATTGATTCAAGAATATATTTTGTGAAAAGATTGGCATACATTAATAATTGATCACAATTATGAGTGGAAGAAAAGGAAGCAAAATGGAATATTTAAAATTTTCTAGAAGAAACACAGGGAAACAAAAGCATCAAGATTTCACAGTTAGGAATTTTAAGAAATCAATTTTGACATGTTAAGTTTTAAATTATTAAGAATTCCAATCCAGGCACTGTTGATAAGTGGGAAGTTGAATATATAAGTCTAAATCTCAGAGAAAAAAATGTGGTTTGGAGATAAAAATTTAAGAGCCCTTGTGATAGACAGAGATCGTATTTAAATCCACAAGAATAACTCTGAGTATCTAGGGATATAGCACAGCAGGACAACGAAGGCTGGGAAAGACTCACCAGAAAGATAAGAAGAAAATTGGGAGATAATGATGTCATGAGATTTAGGGAGACTTAAGGAGTAAAAGCTAAGAGAGTTGAGGAATTAAAAACTGGTCGTCTGTGTCAAGAGTTCAGGAGAGAGGAAGGAAAAGAAGTTTCTGATGAATTTGGCAGCATGGAGGTCAATAATGGCCTTCACAAAATATTAGTTGGAAGGTCTGAGCCAAAATAAGATTGGAATAAGCTGAGAAGTGAATATGAAGTAAAGAAGAGGAGATATGGTGTTTTGAGAAGTTTGACTGGAAAAAGGAGCAGAGAAATTGATCTCTAGCTGGATGCATATGTGTGGCCAAGGAAATACACATGCTTATTTTTTAAAAGAAGAATGTAGATACTAAAATATTCTTAAATGCTGACATAAGTGATCAAGTAAAAAATGGAAAAAGTAGAGATGTAGAAAATGAGAAAACCATAAAGAAATGAAGTATTTGAAGAGGTGAAAGGAAGTGAAATTCAGAGCACGTGTGATGATGGGAAGATTATTCAAGGCCAAGCTAAAGGGACATAGAACTTTTATGAATTGAACATTGAGGTGAGAAAGGACATTGGAAGAAAGTCAATGGTGAGCAACACTAGCTTTATCTCTCTTCTGGAAGATGGTCCTCCTGATGCCTTTAATGACTTCCTTGTTACGAAGACTGTAGATAATTGGATTGACCATTGGTGTTAGTACGGAGTAAACTAAAGCAAGTGTTCGGTCAAGGGTCAGTGAATAGCTCTTCTTTAGCCGCACATACATGAAGATGATGCTCCCAAAGAAGATGAGGACTACAGCAAGATGTGAGGCACAGGTAGAAAAGGCCTTCTTTCTTCCCGATGCTGTTTTTATCTTCAGCACAGCCCCAATGATCCTTGCATAAGAAAACGTGATAAAGAGGAAAGTGGTAAGAATTATGAAAGCATTAGTGGCAAAGTCCACCAGAATGTTAGTGGACGTGTCCTTGCAGGCCAAGCTCAGCAAAGGTGGAAAGTCACAGAAAATGTGTTGGATTTCATTGTAAGCACAGAATGGGAGCTGGGAGACCAGGATGACCTCAGAAATGGGACACAGGAAGCCACAAATCCAACAAGCAGCAGCCATCTTGGCACAGAGTGTGGTGGTCATAATTGCAGGGTACTGGAGGGGCCGACAAACGGCCAGGTATCTATCATAGGCCATGGCTGTAAGAAGGTAGCATTCAGAAGCTCCCAAGGAGTGGAAGAAGTAGGTCTGAAGGAGGCATCCTGCAAAAGAAATGGTTTTCTTCTCACTGAGAATATTAGCTAGCATCTTAGGGATAGTGGTAGCTGTATACCACAACTCCAAGAAGGAAAGAACACTGACAAAGTGGTACATGGGTGTGTGCAGAGCTGCATCCAGTCGGATGACTGAGAAGATGAGCATGTTGCCACAGATGGTGAACAGGTATGCCAACAGCAGCAGGACAAAAAGCCAGCCCCTGACATAGCCCACACTGGCAAAGCCAAGGAACACAAATTCAGCCAGGCTTGAATGGTTGTGTTGATCCATGGGAGGCTGAGGGAAAGAAGGAAAGAAGAAAACATTGGATTGATATGACTGCTGAATCCATGCCAAAACTTCATTTCTCTCTCCCTCTTTTTAACTTAAAAGTAGCACTAAAATTACTACTATTACTCTCACTACTATTACTATTACTGTAAAAACAGTAATAGCCAACTCTTCTTAGCACTTAACTATTCATCAAACATTTTTACAAGTGTCTTGCATTCAATATTTACTTAATTTGTATACTTCAATGAGATAAGCACCATTGTTTTGCCTATTTTGCAAATAAGAAAATTCAGGAATAGAGAGAAAGAAACAATTAGAACACTTTTCTATTTCCTATAGATACTATTTCAAGGAAACAACATTTAGACCATCCTCAAACATTTTAGCTCTGTACTATATGACTGTTCCCAAACATTCTAACTCCTCTTCCCAGGTCATAGTTTTTCCTTCAGTTAAGTCTTAAAGAGTGAATTTTGGGCATGAGATTAATATAGTAGCAAATCTTTTCTTATTGTTCAGCTCAGTTCATATTTATTGAACAAATATGTGTCAGGCAGAAAGAACATAAAATTCAGCAACGTACAGTCTCTGCCACCAGAAAGCTTACAACCCTATAGAGAAGCAGACATCTCAATAGGATTTGTAAAGTACGGAACACTTCAGAGTGCCTGAGAAGTGGCTCATTTCTCAGGCTCGGATGACTGAAAAAAAACTTTTAGAGGAAGCCCATAAGATGAATTTTCCAAGAAGATCTGGGATCAGCTATGTAAAAGAGAAAAAGAAATATTTCAGACAAAAATAAAAGCATTGAGCAGCAAGCAGCCCACGTTAAGGAAACACATGTTCCCCTCTATGGTAAGCAAACTGGGAAAGCTCACTCAGTGCTTTAAGACCTTAGCTCCATAGATGTAGGGCATAACTGAAGAATGTTTGCTAGATGAGTGACCTGGTCAGACGTAGACTTTTAAAACATAACTAAAATTTAGCTATTCTGACCTCAAGCTCGGAAATGAAGGTGTGAATTTGCCTTGTGGGTATTGCTGACAGGAAGATGGGTTAGGGTGGTTAGCCTGTTTGGTGTAAGAAAGCAGATTCGCCCGGGTGTGGTGGCTCATGCCTGTAATCCCAGCACTCTGGGAGGCCAAGGCGGGCGGAAGTCAGGAGATCGAGACCATCCTAGCTAACAGGGTGAAACCCTGTCTCTACTAAAAAATACAAAAAAACTAGCCGGGCGAGGTGGCGGGCACCTGTAGTCCCAGCTACTCCTGAGGCTGAGGCAGGAGAATGGCCTGAAACCAGGAGGCGGGTCTTGCAGTGAGCTGAGATCGCGCCACTGCACTCCAGCCTGGGCGACAGTGCGAGACTCCATCTCAAAAAAAAAAAAAAAAAAAAAAAAGAAAAGAAAAGAAAAGAAAAAGAATGCAGATTCAAAAACAAACATGATAAGTGGCAATAAACATGCATCTTGTGTTTCCATAAAATCAATTATATAAATACAGGTGAAAAGTATATAGCTGGCTTGGTGAAATTTCATACAAAATACTATTCTAATTATTCTTAAGCAAAATGTGTAACAGATGCAAAAAGAAAACAACAACAAAAATCACAATGCAACTTTAAATGCATAAAATGGCAACCAGTGCCAGTCACACCAGACCCTGTGTAGATCATACTGCAGTTGAAGAGAACTGCCCAATTCTAGTTATCATACTGACAAACTAGTCTCTTGCTTATTTTCATCATCCTAACACTCGTCACAATGGCTGTCACATTAAAAGTATTCAATAAGATATTAATAACCAAACAAATTAATTTAAACAATTCATTTAATAATTAGTAGACCAATACTTTCCCTGCACCTCTACCACTCACCCAACACCGAACATTTCTTTCAAACTCAAATACCCTGCAGTAGAAATAAACTTCTGGGTTTGATATTTTAGAATATGAAATTCATTGGAAGCAATTGACACTTAAAAGACTCTTCTTGATTCTCTTCTAACCTAAAGAGACTGTACATTCACCTCTCCAATTACAGGAGACAGATATGTTAACAAGAAATTCTTGCTTCATTACATTTCATTTTCTTCCAAGTCATCTCTCTTCTTTTCTCCATCTGGGAACTGCTTCTCATCCTTCAAAATCAGATCAAATCTTAACTCCTTAAATATACTTCTACTGAATCCCTCAGAAAAAGAATTATTTATTCCTTTTCTATGCCCTCATAATATTTACATTTAGCACATTGTTACCTTTTTAACAAGTCTGTCTTCCCCATAAATTGTTAAGATCTTTGAGAGCAAATGTAGTACTTTGTTAATTATTATATATTTTCCTGCTGATGCCTGGAACAATAAGCATAGAATTGTGAACTCAATTAATGTTGTATTCTAGCCTAAATTTAAGTTACATATTCTCTATTGCACCTGAACACATCCTTTTTGTTGTCTTCTTAGCAATTTAAAGCTTACAGTATTCTAATAAACTTAGCTTCTCAAATTTAGTCTGGCCTCAACTTTCCCTAATCCTGTTGAAAGACCCATCATTACTCCCCCTGACTCAGAGAAATTAAATTCAAGAAATAGTTTTGATCATCTTTTGTGTGCAAGGAACTGTTGTTGGTAATGTTTCCCCTTTATACCAGTTAGATTTTCTGAAGCCAACTGTATTTGTAGATCAAGTAAGGTCTAGCAAACATAATAATTTCAGGAGCACCCTAAAGGCCTCTGGACCCCAAATTATTGCATGACCAAATGTCTTTACTCTTCCAAATAGAAAATATGTGTAAGGCCTTCTTTAGGATAAGCATTTTCAAATGTAGCTTCTCCTGAGAGAATACAATATAAATGCTCCTCAACTTACAAAGGGGTTACAGCCAATAAACCTACCATAATGAAAATAAGTTGAAAATGCATGGAATATACCCAAACATCCTATGTTAGCCTAGCCTCCCTTACATGTGCTCAGAGAATTACATTAGCCTACAGTTGGGCAAAATCATCTAACACAAAGCCGATTTTATAATAAGGTATTGAATATCTCATGTATTAATCTGTTGAATATGTATTGCTTTCATATTACTGTAAAGTAGAAAAATTGTAAGTAGAATTATCGTTCATTGGAGACTGTCTGTACCTCTTTAGATGTTCTCAATCACAGCCTCTATTTTACAAATAATTGTTTAAGAAACCTCTACTTTCTACCATCTGTGTCAGCACTTGACCAATCTGTGACAGCACACACATAAGATAATTTCTTGTCTCTCAACGTTTTAAAAGCAAATGTTTGCTAAACTCTTGGTTGTAGAATGAAGTAAGAATCAAATGGAGGGAATGGTGGACAAGATGGCCTTCAAAGTCTCTTCCAAATCTGATACTCTAAGATTATCAAAATTGAATTATTTCAAGTCCCAGTTGCTTAACTCACATTTTCACTAAACTGATTGTTGGATTTCAAAGTAGTGTCTGTTTTCAAGTCCCTTATTATCAGTCCCACCTTTACAATCCCTGATCAATACAGTTAATGTGCCCCCTAGTTCACCTACCAACCACTGAACATCATTCAGTGTCTGCTTTGATCTTGTCTGGATCAGTATATGTGTGGGAGATGGACACTGGATCTATAAGCCCTTTCTACTTTATAGCAAGTCTCATCCTCCTGAGGCAGAGTCTCCAGAGCTAACACTAACTGTTTTGCCACAGTGACAGAAGGAAGGGAGACCTCCAACCCCAGAGGCAGGTGAGAATCAGGCTCAGGAGAGACTCCTGGGAAGCCAAGTTTACCTCTCACCTGCAGAGGTGGGCTCAGAAAAGTCTTTTCCAAATGTTTGCTATCTCATCACCCTCCTTTGCCACTCCTATTCCCTCATCACTAGTGACTTCCGAACCTAGACTCTTGGGCTCTGGATCTGAAAACATGACCCTAATCCTCCCAACACTCTTCTCACAAACACATGCACTCTCACATTTCTTGACTCACCTCAGAAATCCAAAGAGACACTGTTTCCCCTCATCATTTTAGCCAATTACTTTTCCTGATAATGTGCTGAATCCCACCTAATACTCTTCCTTTGAGAAGCCTCTCTGATAAGAGCTGCCTGTTCTTAAAATAAACAAACTGGGGTTGTGGAGCTTCAGAAACCTTAATTTGAATTGTAGTTCCAATTAAAGACCTGTTTACCTGACCATTTGCCAAGCAACACATATTGTTCTAAGCACAATGTATGTACTAATACAGTCCTCACAATTACTCTATGAGGTTAGTATGACCGTTATTCCCATTTTACATTTGAGAAAACTGAAGTACAGAGAGTTTAATAATGTGTACAAGCTCATACAAGTGCTCTACAGAATTATAAACCCAATCACTCTGACCCCAGAGTCCATGATCATCACCTCTAAGCTCCACTGCCTCGGAAATGTTCCTAATGGTCAAAGGAGCATAACCAAGGTCACATTACCATAATGTGTTACCTCTTTGAAAGTCTGTGCTCTTAACTACTACTCTTTACCTATGTACCCTCAGGCAGTTGTGTATTTATTTGAACCAGTATTTTATTATGTATAAATGTGTGTTGTGAGAATTAAGTAAGATAAAATGTAAACACTAACTACAATAGTTTTAAAGTGTGTTAGTTTACATTTCCCACTTCATGTTGCAGATGTAGAATACCTGTTTGGCAACTAAACTTCTTCAAATAATTAACTTTGCCTAAGTGACTTAGCATCTCACAGCCTTATTTTCTTTACCTTTAAACTGAACATATTTGGGTTGCTTTGAGAATTAAATGACAGGACAGGGCCTTCCAGCAAAATAAAGGAACATACCCATAATCTAACAAAATTAGGTTTATTGACTCACTGCAATGTGGGTGATCACACACCACTGGAGTTGTGGGACATTTCTGTAAGAGAGTATTAGATAGAAATTATTACAGGATGTGGGATCACATTAGGTGAGGAGGAAGGGTTCAAGAAAGCTAAGCTTGCTCTGGATTTGGTCCTGTCAATTACTAGAAATAATTCCATGATTAGGTATCTTAATGAATCTATTTATTAAGGTAGACTAAATCTGTAATTGAGAAATATCATATCAGTCACTCATTTTAACTAGAAAACTAAATATATTTTTCTGATTATACAGTCTTATATGTAATTAGACAGGATTATTAAGTGGTATTTTTTTTCCTCTCACTTCATTGTGGTCACAGAGTGACTTTGTCTGATGTTGGTATTCTGTGAGAATATCATGAGCTAGCTTGTGTTTTGCTCAGATAAAATATATAAAGAGCAAAATATAAAGTCTTGTACATAGTAAGTGATCCATAAACTTTAAGTCTCTCTCCCTCCTACCCGTCATACTCTTTTCCTTTTTAGTGTTTCTAACATTAATTGACAATGTTCCCTATTAGAGAACTGTATTACAAAACAGTCACAATAAACATGTAGCTCTGGATTGTTTGAAATTTAGTTTTCATGAACTGAAGTCCATCTCCTTGTCACTTCCCCCCTTGTCACTTCCCCTCATTGGTCCTATGGCAACTTTCTGAATCCAGCATAACACTGAATTCTGCCAATACTAGAACCCCCAGCTTTCACACTTTCAAACCCTGCCTTGATGAATTTTCTTCCAGCTAAATGGCCTCTTTCCATCTGGGTTATTAACTTTTGAGTGTTACTGTTGATTGAGTAGAGACTACTGTGACACACTCCTAGATCCTTCTCTTGAAAGCCATTTTTAAATAAACATTCTTTAGGAAAAACTACCCATCTACCTATAAATTCTCCTAACAATACTCTCATCCAAGCCACATTTTTGTTTTTCTCCCCAGAGTGTATCCAGGATATGTTCCTAAGACTGCGATCATGCAAAGAGAGCAAAATAAAAATTAAGATCCCTAGTAACAACTACATAGAGCTAGGAGAGACATTGTGCAAAGTACCTAAGGATGCTGGCTCAGAAATCAGACTCATCAGTGAGGAGATGCCAAGTTGGAAACTAACATAAAAATAATATGTAACCACTATTAATTTGTCCTGAGAATATAATTTATCCTAAGATTATAATTTAATCAATATGAAATTTACCAATCTATACAGGATCTAATAAATACTTCAGGGCAGGAGCAGGCAAACTTTTTCTTAAAGGGCCATATAGTAATTATTTTAGACTTTTCAAGCCCTCCTCTTAATCTCGTATTGGATGTTGTCCCTTCTAAATCTCATAATCATGACTAAGACCCCAAAAGCAAATGCAACAAAAACAAAAATAAATAAATGGGACCTAATTAAACTAAAAAGTTCTGCACAGCAATAGAAATAATCAGCAGAGTAAACAGACATACCACAGAGTGGAAGAAAATATTCACAAACTATGCATCCAATGAAAGACTAATATCCAGAATCTACAAGGAACTCAAAACAACCAAAAATCCTATCAAAAAGTCGGCAAAGGATGTGAATAGAAAATTCTCAAAAGAGAATATACAAACAGCCAACAAATATATGAAAACAATGCTCCACATTACTAATTATCAGGGAAATGCAAATTAAAACTGTAATGAGATACCAACTTACTCCTGCAACAATGGCCATAATCAAAAAGTTAGAAAGTAATAGATGTTAGCAGGGATGTGGTGAAAAAGGAACACTTTTGCACTGCTGGTGGGAATGTAAAGTAGAACAACCACTATAAAAAATAGTACTAAGATTCCTTAAAGAACTAAAAGTAGAACTACCATTCAATCCAGCAATCCCACTACTAGATATTTACTCAAAGAAAAAGCAGTCATTATATGTTTGTAGCAGCACAATTTGCAATTGCAAAGATATGGAACAAACCTAAGTGCCCATCGACCAGTAGATAAAGTAGATAAAGAAAATGTTTGTATATACACCATGGAATACTACTCAGCCATTAAAAGGAATGAAATAATGTTATTTGTAGCAAGTTGGACGGAGCTTGAGACCATTATTCCAAGTAAAGTAACTTGGGAATGGAAAACTAAATATCGTACGTTCTCACTTGTAAGTGAGAGCTAAGCTATGTGGATGCAAAGGCATAAGAATGATACAATGGATTTTGGGGATTCAGGGAAAGGTGACGAGGATGAGAAATAAAAGCCTACATATTGGGTATGGTGCACACTGCTCAGATGACATGTGCACCAAAATCTCAGAAATCACCACTAAAGAACTTATCAATATAACAAAAAACCACCTGTACTCTGAATACTATTGATTTTTTTTTTATCTCATGTTGAACTGTAACGAGTTTAGATGCTGTCCTCTCAAAATCTCATGTTGGATGTGGGACTTGGTGAGAGGTGTTTGGGTCATGTTGGGTCATGGGGGTGAATTCCTCATGGCTTGGTTCTATTCTCCATCATTTGTTTTTGTGAGATGTTGTTGTTTAAAAGTGTGTGGCATCTCCTCCCCCTCTTGCTCTCACTCCACCACGTGAGACTCTGTCTCAAAAAAAAAAAAAAAAAAAATCATATCAAGTGTCTCCTCAGATCACAGCAAAATGAAACTAGAAATCAATTCCAAAGGAACTCTCAAAGCTTTAAAACTACTTTAAAGTTCATATGGAACCAAAAGAGAGCCGCATTACCAAGACAATCTTAAGCCAAAAGAACAAAGCTGGAGGCATCACGATACCTGACTTCAAACTATACTGCAAGGCTACAGTAACCAAAACAGCATAGTACTGGTACCAAAAGAGAGATATAGAACAATGGAACAGAACAAAGCCCTCAGAAATAATACCACACATCAACAACCATCTGATCTTTGACAAACCTGACAAAAACAAGAAGCGGGGAAAGGATTCCCTATTTGATAAATGGTGCTGGGAAAACTGGCTAGACATATGTAGAAAGCTGAAACTGGATCACTTCCTTACATCTTACACAAAAATTAATTCAAGATAGATTAAAGACTTAAATGTTAGAACTAAAACCATAAAAACCCTAAAAGAAAACCTAAGCAATACCATTGAGGACATGGGCAAGGACTTCATTTCTAAAACACCAAAAGCAATGGCAACAAAAGCCAAAATTGACAAATGGGATCTAATTAAACTAAAGAGCTTCTGCATAGCAAAAGAAACTACCATCAGAGTGGACAGGCAACCTACAGAATGGGAGAAAATTTTTGCAACCTACTCATCTAACAAAGGGCTAGTATCCAGAATCTACAAAGAACTCAAACACATTTACAAGAGAAAAGCAAACAACCCCATCAACAAGTGGGCGAAGGATATGAACAGACACTTCTCAAAAGAAGACATTTATGCAGCCAACAGACACATGAAAAAATGCTCATCATCACTGGCCATCAGATAAATACAAATCAAAACCACAATGAGATACCATCTCACACCAGTGAGAATGGCGATCATAAAAAGTCGGGAAACAACAGGGGCTGGAGAGGATGTGGAGAAATAGGAACACTTTCACACTGTTGGTGGGACTATAAACTAGTTCAACCATTGTGGAAGACAGTGTGGCGATTCCTTAAGGATCTAGAACTAGAAATACCATTTGACCCAGCCACACTATTACCGGGTATATACCCAAAGGATTATAAATCATGCTGCTTTAAAGACACATGCACATGTATGTTTATTGAGGCACTATTCACAATAGCAAAGACTTGGAACCAACCCAAATGTTCATCAATGATAGATTGGATTAAGAAAATGTGGCACATATACACCATGGAATACCATGCAACCATAAAAAAGGATGAGTTCATGTCCTTTGTAGAGACATGGATGCAGCTGGAAACCATCATTCTCAGCAAACTATGGCAAGGACAAAAAAACAAACACCGCATGTTCTCACTCATAGGTGGGAATTGAACAATGAGAACACTTGGACCCAGGAAGGGGAACATCACACACCGGGACCTGTCGTGGGGTGGGGGGAGGGGGGAGGGATAGCATTAGGAGATATACCTAACGTAAATGACGAGTTAATGGGTGCAGCACACCAATATGGCACATGTATACATATGTAACAAACCTGCACCTTGTGCACATGTATCCTAGAACTTAAAGTATAATAAAAATAAAATAAAATTAAAAATGCACTATGAATACTTAGGCAAAATAATAATAATAATAATAATTTCCTAGTATTTGATTCACTGGGTTGAACAGCTTAGGCTTCAGGTCAGTAGGAGGTGCCCATGGGTAAAATCCAGCTGCAGCTAAAGCAGGTGGGTAAATGCAATACTTCAATGGTGAGCAGAGGTCCCAGCCTTGCCAGAGGTAGCTGGGGAATCTCTCAGCAAGATGCACTAGATCTTTTCAGGGGGAGGAGCAGGAGCCACCACAGTTTTCCTTCCCAGCCATCGGAAATGTGATCCTTCTTCCAGTCACATTCCTAACCTGATGTTCCGGTTATTCAGATTAGACAGGCACTTCTTTTTATCTGCAGGAATCCTGACGTTCTATGTAGAGGGGGATTGTGACTCTACCTCTCATGCAAGCCTGAACCTGGAGGGCACTCCTCCTATGGGGATGTGTCATACCAAAGTATTTCAGAAAGGTTGTCTACAGATACACACATGCTGAGTTCTCATAGCAGAAGTCTCAGCTGTGTTTGCAGTGGTAATCAGTGGGGAGAAAAGTCCCCTTCTCTTATACTCTTCACAAGCATCAGGGCTGCCTGACTGTCAGAGTAGATTCACAGACATTCCCCAAGTAGCCCAGCACTGCACCGGTGCCTCTTCAATCCCATAAGCGGAAAGTTCAGGGACTTAAGGACCGTAATATGGCCTCTTCTCTCTCATGGGATACTCCCTCAGTGTGGTGCACTCCCCCTTCCCCTAGAAGTAGCAGTCCCTTAGGGCCAGACTACTGTGAATCCTGCTGCTCCCCTGGGTCGAGCCACCCAGTGGGGCTTCCACACTCCACACTGTTGCTGGGGAGTGTCTGCAAGGGATCCTGTGATACGACCTTTCCTCTAGTCTTCCAGCAGCAGGTACCAGCACCAGCTCTGATGGGGATGGGAGGGAAGTTAGTAGACTCTAAGGTTTCCTTAGTTAGAAATAGCCTTAGTGTGTTGGCTTTCTTGAATGTCAGCTGTAGAAATAATGTATTGGAGCATGTGGATAGATTCAAGACCTCCTGGCTAGCCGGGATGATGCAGTCAATGGCAATAGCAGAGATTACACAAAAGTTTTCTCCTTCCTAAACACAGTGTAATTGTGCCTCCAGATGTTGTAAAAGGCTATCCTGGTTGCTTCCAGCCAGCAGGTGGTACTCCTAAAAGAACACCAGCTGCAATGTGGAATTTGTGCTTGCCGTATGTTACCCAGGGAAGGTGGTCTGGCATCTCAAGCAATTTGTAGGTGTCCCAAAGCTCCCATGGAATTCCTAATATCTCTACACATTGTGTTACGCTACCAAGGTGGGTCTAGGAGCAAAGCCAGGCGGGGGCTGAGTCAGGTAAGTCTGTACTCTGGCTCCTCACGTGTGGGTGCAGGCAGTGGCCCCAGAGGGCAGTTCCCTGGCTGCTGGGGTAATGTTCCGAGGAAGAATGTAGCTTTCTCTGCTGCACAAAAGACTCCAAACAGGCAGTGGGGTATAGTAAGTGGCAATAAGCCCCACTTAGCTCTCACACACTTGGCAGGGCAGGTCTCACATACACAGTGTTCTGCTGGCAGCAGCTAGTTGAGTTCCAGGCAGCCTTCACTCAGAAGGCTTATGCCCCAAACCATTATTCACTGGCTTGAACCCAAACCCCAACGGAGACAGAAAGCATGGCTTTCAGGCCATACCCCTCCGGTTTGCTCATAAAGCAGGGGCACCCAGCTTCTATACCCATGTTTATAGCACACTTCTCACTGGCTTGTTGGTTCTGGCCACTAGGGTTCGCCGCTACTCAAATTATACTGCAAATCTCAGTTGGGAGCTTCTCTCAACCTGTGACCACTGCCTGATGCCAGTAGACTTCTGCAAGGTCCCCTGGGGGTAGGATCAGAAATGGCTTCCCTCCATCTCCAGTGGCATCTGGGAGTGCATGCAAAGTATGTCCCCATGCTGTTCCTTCTCATATTTTACCCACTGCTCCCTAAATCAGCCTCAGCATTGAGGAGGGCTAATGCCTCCCCTCATGGCCTGGATTGCCCAGCTCTCCTGTGGGAAAGGATGTCATGGCAACAGTCTCCCCACTGTGGGGATGTGTGTCATGGCAGCAGTCCCCCCACTTCTTATGCTCTGGAGACTCATCGTTTTCTGTTTGGTTCACAGTGTAGGCTGCTGCACACTACTATTTTCACAGAGTTTGTGGCTTCTTTCAGTTTTTCTGTTAAGTTCCTGTGCTGCTCCTTGGAAAAAGTCCACAGCATGAATCTCTACACACCATTTTGTCTTTCTACACGGTAGACTCACATTCACAATGCCTTCAACCTGCTATCACGGAAAAAAAGTAAAAGTGTGGTCACCATGTTCTAAGGGCCAGCCGTGATCATGTGCATGAGGTCTGACTCCTAGTATAACCTACAGCGAGAAAACAGGTGGTGCTGTTCTACAGCATTGTCTCTGCCTTCATAAAACCCATCATCTCCAACCGCAGGAACACGGACGTAAAAGGGGCTTCTCGGAAAGTACTTCGAGTCAGAGGGATGGCTCAACGACCCAGGATGCTTCAGAGTTTTCCATAATCATGGGCAAACTGGAGGGGTCTTATTTGGTACCTTAAAGGTACATCAGTTATCTCTTTGTTAAGCTTTCTATTCTTTGTTCATGCCCAGCTCCCTCTTGAACTTCAATAATTTTTAGATTTCCTCCTTTGAGGTAATTTTCTATATCCTGTAGCCTTCCTTCATTTAGTTTCATTCTTTTTTCTCCTCTGTGTATTTTCCAACACCCTGTCATTGAGCTCACTGTTTCTTTCCTCTGCCTGATCCATTCTGCTGTTGAGAACCTCTAAATAATTTTGTGGTTTAGCAAATATACTTCTAAGTTCCAGGGTTCCTATTTGATTTGTTTCTCGTTATTTTAATCTCTTTGTTAAAATTTTCTAATACATTTCTAAATTGCTTTTTTGTATTATTTTGAATATCTTTGAGTTTTCTTAAAACTTCTCTTTATTCTTAATCAGGGAGGTTCCCTATTGCTGTCTTATTAGGGTTGGTTACTGGTTTTTTGCTTTGTCAATTTGGGGAGCTCATGATTTTCTGTTCGTATATGTACATTTATGACTTTGAATTGAAAAATTATTTATTCCAGTCTCCTTTATCTGATATATTTTTGTTTCTATTGGATATGTTTGCTTAGCATTTTCTTTACAATTACCTGTTGTCTTTTTTTTTTTTTTGCTAGGTCACTGCCTCCTTTTTAGCACTAAGTGGCAACTAAGTCCAGGTTTACCTCTGTTTTAGCAACTGTTCAGAGTGCTGCCTGTCCAGGATGGGGGAGGTCCCAAAGGGGATAACATAGCAGAATGGGAAAGCTGTCTAGGATTTTGTGCCCAAGAGACTAACAGAACATACCTCCTACAGTGAGGTTCTACTGAACACTCTAATTTGGCATCTCCTTCAGCCAAGATACAGAGAGTTTCCCAGGCTGGGGATGCTGCTAGACGCACTGCCCACTTTGTCTCTGTCAGTCTTCAGGAATTTTCAGTGTTGAGGCAGGAACAGGTCTCCTGCCCGGAAAGCCAAGATGTTGAGGAAGCTGGTTGTCCATCTTGAACTTACCTTTTCCAGAGTAGTAACTGTGAATCAGGGGAAATTTCCCAAATGCTTGGTTCATGGCAAATTGGGGGAAAAGCATTATAGTTATAAAAATCTGATTCTGTTACCCTCTGCACAGTGTTTTTACTTCTCTGCAACCCCAGAAGCTATCTCATCCTTCGATTTGGGTTCTGGGATATTGCTGGTGATCATTTCTGCCCCGCGTATTTGTTTTTTGTTATTTGTTTTTTTCTTTTCTACGAGATCGAGGGTAGTGGAGACAGGTTGTTTCACTCTATCATTTTGGTGACCTAAGTCATATTTTTTCTGTACAATATTAAATAAAAGTAATATTAGTAATGAATCTTGTTTTGTTCTTAATGGGAATTATTGAATTTGGCTTAGGAATATTTGGAGGAAGAATTTTGCATATATGTTAATAAATGAGATTATCGTCTATTTTTTCACATTACTAGTTTTATTTATTTTGGAATCATTGTTAGGCTGCCTTTGTAAAATGCACTGTTGAGTTGTATTTCCAGTGTTTTAATTCTCAGAAGAAAGTGTATAAAAATAGGAGCTACGTTTTTCTTCAATATTAGGTAGAACTCACTTATTAAGCAAGCCGCCACTGATGTTTTCTTTCTAGTGATTTTTTAACTCCTAATTTAATATTATTTAGATTTTGCATTAATTCTGACATTGATATTTCTAATTTATAATTTTTCTAGATATGAACCTAGTCAATTTAAAATTTTCATTAATTGGCATGTATCTTTAATAATATCTTATTGGCCGGGCGCGGTGGCTCAAGCCTGTAATCCCAGCACTTTGGGAGGCCGAGACGGGTGGATCACGAGGTCAGGAGATCGAGACCATCCTGGCTAACACGGTGAAACCCCGTCTCTACTAAAAAATACAAAAAACTAGCCGGGCGAAGTGGCGGGCGCCTGTGGTCCCAGCTACTCGGGAGGCTGAGGCAGGAGAATGGCGTGAACCCGGGAGGCGGAGCTTGCAGTGAGCTGAGATCCGGCCACCGCACTCCAGCCTGGGCGACAGAGC